>NC_048222.1:40109444-40183852 GCF_002007445.2 Ailuropoda melanoleuca
CTTGTATATCATAGGTGCTCAACAAATGATTTTTTAAAAAAGATTTATTTATTTGAGAGCACATGAGTGAGTGTGGGGTGGGGAGGGGCAGAGGGCGAGAGAGACTCTTCAGCAGATTCCGAGCCTAGCGCGGAGCCCGATGTGGGGCTTGATTCAGGACCCTGAGATCATGACCTGAGCTGAAACCAAGAGTTGGATGCTTGACCGACTGAGCCACCCAGGCGCCCCCTCAACCAGTGATTTTTAACTGGTCACTGCAGTTAGGGTGACAAAAAGGCGTACCTGTGTCCTCCCTTGTTCAAAGTCCTATGTGTTAGGCACCTCTATTCAAACAATTTATTACTAATCAGCAACTCTAAGAATTATCATCTCCATTTTACAGATGAGAAAACTAAAGCACAGGAAGGTTGAGGAAGCTGCCCAAGGCCACGGAGCTTGAACTCCGTGTTGTCTCCAGGACCTGAGCCCTCCGCCATTGTGCTGTCCTGTGTCATGAGTGCCAGGGCTGGAGGACGGCAGCCCTCAGAGCAGAGGTGGGTGGTCTAGCTGAGAACCCCTGCTTCCCTGGTTCTCCATTCTTTCTCCTTGGGCTCAGTCTCTAGAGAAGCAGGAAAAAACTAAGGTCTAGTGCTTGGAGACTTTCCAGGGCTACAGACGCCGGACCCTGAAGGTAAGCACAGAAGAAAGAGGATGTCCAGCAGCAGACTGTACCCCAAACCTAAGATCTCCCTCTGTGAGGCCTTTCATCATGTCTCCTCACGAAAGATGCCATCTCTCCCAGACAGAACTGTGCACACACCCTCTTTCTGACCCCTCTAGAACATACACTCTTTCTGCCCCACGTTATCATCATTTGAACCCATGTTCACCCTAACACTAAACTGGCAACCACTGGAGGGCAGGGAAAAACGAATCACATAGCAGCTGCCAAGAAAATTAGGTGGACTGACTGGTGAGTTATGGCATCTCCCCGGGGGCCTGCTGCCAGGCTGGGAAGTTCCACAGGCTGGGGTGGGCAGGCCTAGTGGGAAGGCTCCACAGCTGAGCGGGGGACCCAGGGGTCCTCTCTGGACCCCAGGATGAGCCCCAGGCCAGCAGGCATCGTCTCCCACAAGGAAGCTGCATGGGAGAGGATGCCAAGGACCCAAGAGCCCGATGAAGCATCAGGCCTAGCCGGGCTGCATGTTAGCCGAGTCTAAAACAAGTGATGAGGGGCGCCTGGGTGGCACAGCGGTTGAGCGTCTGCCTTCGGCTCAGGGCGTGATCCCGGCATTATGGGATCGAGCCCCACGTCAGGCTCCTCCGCTATGAGCCTGCTTCTTCCTCTCCCACTCTCCCTGCTTGTGTTCCCTCTCTCGCTGGCTGTCTCTATCTCTGTCAAATAAATAAATTTAAAAAATCTTAAAAAAAAAAAAAAGTGTTTAAAACAGTGAGTTCAACGGGCTGCTCGCGGAGCTGGCAGGGGCAGTCTTGTGATTAGGTGGTGCCTGGAAGGGGTGACTTGAGAGGCTGAAGGGTCCCCAGTGTCGACGCTCTGCTCACCACCTCACGTTTCCTTGCTGGGTCTGCGAGCCTTCCCTGAAGGTGCTCAGCACGTCCCCTTTAGAATTCCAGCCCTAGCGACAGGGCTAACGCTTCAGTCCCTTGTCAGGAATAACGGAGAAGCAGCAGGACTGGACGGGACCGCAGAGACCAGCGGAACTAAGGATGTGAGGTGTGCTGGGGCTTCTTTCTACATGTTTGATTTAAGTCGTCAAGAAACACTGTAACTGTATGTGTAAAAACCTGATCAAAAACTANTCCTTCATCTGGGCCAAGTGACTGGTGGGTTCGCCAGAGTGAGACTCTCCTCTGTAATAATGTCCCTAATTTTTTCCCATCCATTTCGTCATGACGAGATGTCTTCCTGACGGACAGCAGGGCATTCCCGAGTCCCTCCCATGTGCGCAGCGCTCTACCCTCTGCTGGGGCGGGGGGACAGGGAGACGGGGGGTTAGTGTGCCCACTATGTGGGCCTGTGGCAGCGCTAAGAGCTGCCTGAGGATCAGCGGTCTGGACTGCTCATGCTCTGCCCTTAGTGTGGTTTTGGCTTTCCTCCCAATGGGAACTGACCTACGTGGGGTCTGCACCCTTCCTTTTCTTGCATAATTTCCAAAAGAACATCATGCATCTGAATCATTAATAATCTGCAGGTGTGGCTGCGGGGCCGGCACATAGTAGGCCCTCAATTAGTAGCAGGCCTGCGGCGGGACCAAGCCATCCGCATCTTCTGTACGTCTACGGCTACTTATCAAGCACTTGCCGTGCACCTTCCGGCCGCCGGACATCAGCACGTGGCCTCGAACCCTCCCAGCACCCCCATCTATAGACAAAAGGAACTAAGGTGCCAAGAAATGGGACCTGGGGCAAGGTCACAGAGCTAGAAAGTGGCAGACTTAGGCTTTGAATCTAAGACTCTTTTCTGTCATAGAGGACATCAACTACTGTGCTCTCTGAGGTCAGGAACAGTGAGTTCTAAATCTCTACTTTCGGGGTGCCTAGGTGGCACAGTCAGTCAAGCGTCTGACTCTTGATTTTGGCTCAGATCACGATCTCAGGATAGTGGGATGGAGCCCCGTGTTGGACTCCATGCTCAGCGGGGTGTCTGCTTGGGATTCTCTCCCCCTGTCCCTCCCCCCACTTGCATGTGTGCTCTCTCTCTCTAAAATCAATCTTAAAAAAAATAAATTTCTACCTTTTAAAAAGAGTATCTTGTATATCATAGGTGCTCAACAAATGATTTTTTAAAAAAGATTTATTTATTTGAGAGCACATGAGTGAGTGTGGGGTGGGGAGGGGCAGAGGGCGAGAGAGACTCTTCAGCAGATTCCGAGCCTAGCGCGGAGCCCGATGTGGGGCTTGATTCAGGACCCTGAGATCATGACCTGAGCTGAAACCAAGAGTTGGATGCTTGACCGACTGAGCCACCCAGGCGCCCCCTCAACTAGTGATTTTTAACTGGTCACTGCAGTTAGGGTGACAAAAAGGCGTACCTGTGTCCTCCCTTGTTCAAAGTCCTATGTGTTAGGCACCTCTATTCAAACAATTTATTACTAATCAGCAACTCTAAGAATTATCATCTCCATTTTACAGATGAGAAAACTAAAGCACAGGAAGGTTGAGGAAGCTGCCCAAGGCCACGGAGCTTGAACTCCGTGTTGTCTCCAGGACCTGAGCCCTCCGCCATTGTGCTGTCCTGTGTCATGAGTGCCAGGGCTGGAGGACGGCAGCCCTCAGAGCAGAGGTGGGTGGTCTAGCTGAGAACCCCTGCTTCCCTGGTTCTCCATTCTTTCTCCTTGGGCTCAGTCTCTAGAGAAGCAGGAAAAAACTAAGGTCTAGTGCTTGGAGACTTTCCAGGGCTACAGACGCCGGACCCTGAAGGTAAGCACAGAAGAAAGAGGATGTCCAGCAGCAGACTGTACCCCAAACCTAAGATCTCCCTCTGTGAGGCCTTTCATCATGTCTCCTCACGAAAGATGCCATCTCTCCCAGACAGAACTGTGCACACACCCTCTTTCTGACCCCTCTAGAACATACACTCTTTCTGCCCCACGTTATCATCATTTGAACCCATGTTCACCCTAACACTAAACTGGCAACCACTGGAGGGCAGGGAAAAACGAATCACATAGCAGCTGCCAAGAAAATTAGGTGGACTGACTGGTGAGTTATGGCATCTCCCCGGGGGCCTGCTGCCAGGCTGGGAAGTTCCACAGGCTGGGGTGGGCAGGCCTAGTGGGAAGGCTCCACAGCTGAGCGGGGGACCCAGGGGTCCTCTCTGGACCCCAGGATGAGCCCCAGGCCAGCAGGCATCGTCTCCCACAAGGAAGCTGCATGGGAGAGGATGCCAAGGACCCAAGAGCCCGATGAAGCATCAGGCCTAGCCGGGCTGCATGTTAGCCGAGTCTAAAACAAGTGATGAGGGGCGCCTGGGTGGCACAGCGGTTGAGCGTCTGCCTTCGGCTCAGGGCGTGATCCCGGCATTATGGGATCGAGCCCCACGTCAGGCTCCTCCGCTATGAGCCTGCTTCTTCCTCTCCCACTCTCCCTGCTTGTGTTCCCTCTCTCGCTGGCTGTCTCTATCTCTGTCAAATAAATAAATTTAAAAAATCTTAAAAAAAAAAAAAAGTGTTTAAAACAAGTGATGAGTTCAACGGGCTGCTCGCGGAGCTGGCAGGGGCAGTCTTGTGATTAGGTGGTGCCTGGAAGGGGTGACTTGAGAGGCTGAAGGGTCCCCAGTGTCGACGCTCTGCTCACCACCTCACGTTTCCTTGCTGGGTCTGCGAGCCTTCCCTGAAGGTGCTCGGCACGTCCCCTTTAGAATTCCAGCCCTAGCGACAGGGCTAACGCTTCAGTCCCTTGTCAGGAATAACGGAGAAGCAGCAGGACTGGACGGGACCGCAGAGACCAGCGGAACTAAGGATGTGAGGTGTGCTGGGGCTTCTTTCTACATGTTTGATTTAAGTCGTCAAGAAACACTGTAACTGTATGTGTAAAAACCTGATCAAAAACTAATGTACGTACTTCACCTGCCAAACTCACATGTCACACTGAATACTGGCAATCGTTATCCTGCACGGTGATATTAACTTATTTTTTGCAGCTCTTGGAGCAAATTCAGTCCTGCTTGTTAGATTTGTGTGTGTTACTGACCTTCTTCTCCGTGGGGGGACGGCTAGGGGGACTGTTCTGGTGCACCGGCCGTCTGAAAGAACTCAGGGCTGCTACCTGCACTCACACCAGAAGGACATACAACACAGTGAGTGCCACACACGAGCCAGGTGCACTGAGCCCATGAAGTCCGTCTGCCCGGTGGCTGCCCCGCGATGCTCAGCAAGGGTGCTGAGGGTCAAGGCTGCTCTGAGTTTCTGATGGTGTCCGTTCCAGCAAGCTCTGAGTACCTCTTGTCTGACCTACAGATTTACCATAAGCAACTCATGTGAACAGTTGCTAGTTACTTTGAAAATAAAAGTTTTCTGCTATTCCCTTTGTAAAGCTTCTATATGGGTTTAACAGATGCCTGAGCTGAGCAGGCCCTTGGGTAAGTCAGGATTTCCTTTGACTCTGTGCAAAAGCAGAGGGAAGCTGAATGCTCACAGAGATACGAATGTGCTCTCACCTATGAGCCCAGCTCTTAGATTCTGTGCCTTCAAGAGAGGGCTCATAAATGACTTTATGAAGAAGTGTCCACAATGAACACTAATACATTCACGCTAAAAAAAAAACCCCTTTTTCCTATCTTAATATCGAGGTGCTGCATCAGTGTTACGTAATAAAAAACATCCCACTGCTGAAGGTTCAAAACCACTACTTGAATCCCTACTTACCTAGAAGGTAAGTCAGATTTGAGAGCGAAATGACTTATAAGAGGGTGCACAGATGCCCGACGTCTGTCAGGTGGCAGGGCAGCGGGCAGCCTTTATAATATTAATTACATGATATAATAAGTCATAATCACCCCTGGGTCAACTCTGCCTTCCAGGCTGGGTGGGCCAGGCTGGTCACCAGGCAGAGCTGGGGAAGGAGGTGGCCGGAGGGGAGTCCCCCACAAGTGGGGACTCAGCAGGGAGGAACTGAGGCCCCTCAGTGAAAATCCTCCTCTCTGTCCCTGTGTGGGGTAATGCCAGGAGCCTCAGACACAGTCAGCAAACCTTCTTGGTGCTCTCCCAGAGTGATGGCTTGGGAAGGGCCACCCTTGCCTCACTGTAAAGGAGAGAATACTCCAGGGGGGACCTCCACTCCCTAGGCTTCATCGCTCTTCATGCCAGGACTTCTGTTGCTGTTACACTCCTGAGCTCTGTCCCCAGGGAGGAGGAGTGGCAACCCCGGGAGGAAGGATGGAGCAGGATGAGCTCAGGGGTCTCCTGCCCCGGGGGAGGGCGCGTTCTGGCCTGCCCTCTTGTGGGGGAGGCCTGAGGTTGCTCACCCCTGGGACTCAGTAATTCCCAGCAAGGCAACGCGGGCCACAAGGTAAGCACGTCCTTTAATCTAGGTCTTTAGAAGGAAAGCTGATACTTGCTTTCCATCATTTCCTGAGTCCTGTTTCTCAGCTGATTTTGAACATGGGGACAATGTTTGCTGGCCTCCTCAGTTGTAAGGACCAAACGAGATTACCAGTCCACAGACAAGGCTCCTTAGACACAGGTGGGCAGTGTGAGGGGTGGTTAGTACTCCTTTGCGTAGAACACTTTGGGGGTGCAGCAGTAAGATGAGGGTGTGAGTCTTGTCTCTGTGCAGCTACGGTGGAACCTGCCTGTCTACCTAGCTCGGCTTTCTAGAATGTGCTTTCTCAGCATCTGATTTCTAAAGCTTTTCCCTGGCTGGGGGTGGAGTGGGTCCCTTCCAGCCCTTCATTTTCTTTTAAGACCTCAGAAACAGTCTGCAGCTGTGACATGCCATTTCAATCAACCTTCCTGAGTTTATTCTTCACAATTGCTACAGAAATAGATGTTTCTCCCCAAATATTCAATTATTAGCAGCGAATTGCTTACCTCTAGCCATCCTAGACCATACACAGGCATTTAAGGGGGTCAAGGAGCTCTCCACCTTTCATCTGAGCAGATCTACGTGCTCCTACACAGAGTAATTCGTCAGAAAATGGCCCATCGAGGGAACAAGATATTTCCAGAGGTCTCTGTGAGTCATTCTAGGGACTGTGCGGTGTGGTGCAGGAAGGGGGCACAGGGTGACTTCAGAGGGCCATGGTGAGGGCTACACATGTGGGATGCCAGCACTCATGAGTCTGTGCCAGAGGAAGCTGCCCCATGTGAGTGGCTGAATGGGGCCTCTTGCCCATTTCTGGGGGCAGCTGTGGTGGCTGCCTGGCAGGGAACTCAGATGGGACTGCAACAGATGCTGGTTCCTCCAGGCAGTGTCGGGGTGGGCAGATGCCCAGAAGAGTTGGGATCAGAGGGTGCCAGAGGCAGAATGGGGGTCTTGCTTCAATAATGCTGAGGGCTCTTGCCTGAGAGGCTGAATCTGCAGTATGTCCAAGCAGTGAATATGGGGCCAGTTACCGATGTCTAGATGTTCGCGGTTTGTCTTGTGGGGTGATGGCCGTATGGTGGTGGAGGTTTAAAGATGCTATGCTCAGAGGGATGGATTCTCTCTCCTGCCCTCTTTTTTTTTTTCTTCTTACCTCTTAAGATTTTTAAAAAAGATTTATTTGAGAGAGAGAGAGAGATTGAGAGAGAGAGAGAACATAAATGGGGGGTGGGGCAGAGGGAAAAATAGCCTCCCCACTGAGCAGGGAGCCTGACACATGGGGCTCGACCGCAGGACCCCGAGATCATGACCCAAGCCAAAGGCAGATGCTTAACCGCCTGAGCCACCCAGGTGCCCCACCTCTTAAGATTTGATGTTGGAGCTTGGAGACCTTTGCTGTATGTGCGCATGTGCTCACGTGTGTGGTATATGTGAGCATGTGAGTGTATGAAAGGCAGGGGTAGACAGTGAGAACCAGTACAATTTCTGGCCCAGTGAGAGCTCCATACGTTTGTCGAACACAAGAGAATGGGGTGATTCTGACAGTCAGTCAATGAAGAGATGATGAGAGAGTAAGGCAGCCTAAGGGCCTTCCTTCTAAATGGCCCTAGCCATGGCAGATAAAATGGAAGTTTTAAAAAGCACAGCTGAACTCATAAGAAAGAAAGGGAATCCATAAGTGTTACCAAGGAAGAGGGAGCTGAAAACGAGACCAAGTGAGTGGAAGTCTTGTGGCTTTACAAGGGTTACTGGTTCCAGGAATGTAGTCCTAGAAAGAATGAAAAACTGAGCAGAAACAGGAGACAAGGTCCCGTAGGGAGCTGACCCTGAGACCCTGAACAAAGCTGAGACCACAGAAGGGATAAAAGCTATAAAATGTCTGCCCAGCAGCAAAAGGGACTATAAGGTGGCCCTGAAGGGAGATGCCCAAGAAATACAAAAACAGGGCAGAGTCCTGCGCAGTTTGGGACCCAGTGCACTACCTCTGTAGTTCGAGAACCGCAGGCTGATAAACTCATATAATGTCAAGCCCGATCTAGTGTTACTCTGGGATGTCTGCCAGAAGCATACAAAGACCATTCTGGGGCAATCCTTCTGAAATTTAAGAATTTCCACAGTAATAAACCCTATGCAGAGCTTACAGTAAAAATTCCAAAACATGTGAGGATATAATTCGCCATGGACAAGAATGAGCAGACAAGATACACACAGGAAGATGAAAGTTCTCAGCACTGAGACAATAGAAAAATAATTGGGAGGGAAAATGTAAAAGAGGGCACATTTGAAAAGATTAAAGACATACAAGAAGAAAGTGAAGTACTAAGAAAAGAGTAAGATATGATGAAAAAGAGAACACAGAAATTTGAAAAGGAATTTAATGTAACTTATAAAAAATTAAACAGTCACTGGAAAAAACAAAAGAAACTGTGTATGGATGAGCCAGACAGCAGACTGCATACAGCTGAAGAGAGACTTAGTAAGCTAGAAGAATGGCCTGAGAGGCTCAACCAGACCACAGTAGAGAGAAATAAAATTTTCTTTTAATGTGAAAGAGAAAGGCCCAGAAGAAAGACTGAAACAAGACTGAACACGTGGGGGAGGGGTGATATCCAGAGACAAGAGCTGAGCATTTTGAGAGCTGATGAAAGATGTGAATTCTCAGAATAAAGAATCACAACGATCTCCAAACAGAATAAATACAATGAAATCTACACCCAGACAAGTTGTAGGGAAAGTGCAAAATACCCAGGACAGACATGTACTGCCTACGGCAGTGCAGATTCTCACCAGCAAGAGTAGAAGCCAGAGGACAACAGAGTATCTTCAAGGCCCCAGGAAAAACCACCAGCCTACACCTCTAAACCTAATATGATTAAATTAACAATCAAAAGTTACCGTAATGCAAAGACAATCCTAAACTCAATGGTTTTGACACCCACAGACACTCCCCGACAGAACTCTTAAAGGAGGAAGCACAACGCAATAGCAACAAGGAACAAACAACTGGTAAACCCACAGATAAGTCTAAACAAGCACTGATTATATATAAAACAATGACAGTAAAGACTGATTTTGAGGATCTGAAAACAAGGTGACAATGAAATCCTGGACTGTGAGGACATGTAAGAAGGGACGGATGAGATGCTCATGAGATCCTTACATCTGAGGGGGGAGGGGCTGTGGCAGAGAGTGCTGGCTGCCTCTCAATTTCCCTTCTCTCTTCCTTCTTACTGATAAAAATCCTGATTCCTAGGAGGAACACTGTTACCCAGCAAAGCAACTGCACGCCCTGCCTCCCTTGCTAGTTTTGGTCAATGCCGTGTGAGCACATATGCTGTGTGCCAATGTCCTGAAAAGAAGGGCAAGCTTTTCTACTGCCCTTTGAGGCTCAAATGCCCCTTGGCTGGTAGAACGTAAGGAGCTGCCGCACTGGTCCAGGCACCTGACTTCCTGCCTTCTTTTACATGAGGGGAAACACCCTGTGTTCTTCTTTCAGCTGTTGTTTGTATTTTTAATCATATATGATTTAAATGAATTCTACCTAATATGAAGGTAAGACATGGAGCCAAAGGCTGCATATTGTTTGGGAGGGTGTATTTATTGACTAACCTCAGGCTTTGCTAAGTTAGATGAAAAATTTAGGGATAATCCATGAGGGCTAAAAATAGAATATAACTCCTACACCAAGGGAAAGAATAAAAGGGAAGAAAAAAAATTAACCCAATAGAATAGAGAAAGAAGATGTTAAAAAAAAAAGTATTGTAGAGAAAGCACAAAATAGGATAGTAGAAAAATACTCAAGTATACCAATAAGCAATAAATATAAGTGATTAAGCTCATCAATTACTAGAAAGTTGGATGAAATTTCAAACACCAGCCACAAAATGCAGAGACTCATTTACAACACAAGAACACAGAAACGGTGAGAGCAAAGGGAAAGTGAAACACCTAGCGGACAAATACGAACCAAAAGATAGTGTACGTTTATTAACAGCAGACAAAAAGAAAATTAGAGCAAAATATATTCGAGATCGAGGGCATTCACGTAAAGGTAAAAGAAGCACTTTGAAATGAAGACAGAGTCTTTTGGCACAGGTCCCTAACATCACTGCCTTAAAGCAAACACTTACAGACAGAACCGTAAGGAGAAACTGACAAAGCCACACTAGTCGAGGAAGATTTGAACACAGCTCTCCTGGTGACTGAGAGAGAAAGTGGGTAGAAAAGTAGGCCACAAAATATTTGGGTCATACAATTGACAAGTTTGATCTACAGGATGTAAAGAGGCTACTGCATTCAACAACGAGAGGAAACACCCACACTCCTTTCAAGCAAAGAGAGAACACCGGGAGAAAAGTCATCCACGTAATAAGGGAACCTCAACAAATACAGATTTAATATTTCACCAACCATGTACACTGACCAAGATGCATGAAAAGCAGGTAACAATCAAAAGACAGCAAAACACCTGAGTGTTTGCAAATAAAAAAAATACTTCTAAACAATTCATGGGTCAAAAAAAGAAATCCTAACTGAAATTAGAAATTACTTAGAACTGAGTGACAGTAGAAACACTACATATAAATATTTATGGGATACATCTAAAATAATATTTGAAAGGCAACTGACAGCATTAAATGGATATATTGGGGGGGAAGATTGGAAATTTATGAGCTAAATGTCAACAGAATATAAACACATTGTAAACAGAACAAACAATAAATCCAAAGAAAACATAAGATTACAAATAAATAAAGAACACAAAGGGATTAAAAAGGTACCAAAGAAATGGTCAATTCAATAAAATACTGGTCCTTTAAAAATCAGTAAGGCAGACTAACCTCTGACAAAATTGATAAAGACACAAGCACACATCACTGGGAATGAAAATAGGATACATAACCCCAAATCCAGAGCACAAAATAATGACATTCCATATGAACGTTATGAGGCCAACATATTTGAAAATGCAGAGTGATGACCCCACAGCAGACAGAGCGGGGTGGGGGGATAGAGACAGATATATGGTGGGGGCAGTGGGAAGGGCGGTAATGGTGGTGACTGGGAGGTGCCCAAGAGCCCTGACCAAACATCACCTCGGCAGCCGAGCCCCGGGTTCTGAGCCCTGGTATCACACTTTCAACTTTTAAAAGAACTTCCCATTCCATCGTCTCATCTTATGTCAAGAAGCATCCAATTAAGTGAGGGCTGCTATTTCTTAAAATCCATCTTAGTAACAGTGTTTCTAGTTTCTTAATAAGGTAAGCAACCGGGGCACCTGGGGCATTTTCCAGCTCTGGTCGTGATCTGGGGTCCTAGGATGGAGCCTGGTGTCAGGGTCCCTGCTCAGTGGGGAGTCTGCTTCTCCCTCTCCCTCTGCACCCCCCACCCGGGGTTTGTGCATGCTCTCTTTCTCAAACGAATGAACAAATACATAAAATATTTTAAAAAAGGGGATAAACAACCCGTTGCATGAAGACTGAACCCAAAGGGGACATTTTCTGATGCTACCAAATCAACAAAAAACACAGAGGAAAGAAAACTGCTAAAGACACTGGATGTCAAAATTTGGGGTACGTAACTAACCGAAGTGCCATCTTTTTTACTGTTTTCAGCCGTGATGCCCCTGAGTTCACTGAGCCTCAGTCAATTCAATGGAATGGGTTACTACTGGGGTGAGTGTGGGGGAGCCCAGGGCACTGGCCGGGGCAACCCTTTTGGAAAATTTGAAGTCCGAGCATAACAAAGGCCAAAGCTGTCAGGCCTAGTCTACAAAATACAGGACTGAAAATGACCAGTTACTCTAGTGTTTCTGCTATCAGCAATCGAAGTTTTCCATTAGAAACTGCCCCTCTTTTTCTTTTTTAAAGGATTGCCACAAAAAAGGAGCAAACCATTTGAAAATTCTTATCATTCTGTGTCCCAGCAGCAAATAAAAATCATCAATAGAACCCACTTTTAGCCTTGAGCAATATTTTCTAAAATAAAACACAAAGAACCCTGTGGTACTTAACTATTCCGTTATTGATTTACTGTGGTTTGCAAGGTAATGTTGAAGAAAATTAAATGTACGGAAGCCTGAAATGCGTTTTCTATGGCGGTGAACAGTGTGGCCTGCGTTTTCTGAGGCAGTGTCGTTGGTCATGCGCACAATGAATGACTAAGGGAGCACACTTCATCTGGTTACAAATAAGCTGGCCGCCTTCACTGCAGAGCCTTACGAAACCAAGTCTATTTTCACTGGTAAGAGGGACAAAGTTACTTAGTTACAAGCTTGCTTCTCCTCGCACTTACGCTCCAGTTTTCAATCAAATCCACTACAGGTGTATGGAAAGGCTTCTAGCAACCTGACTCTAGATCTGGTTTTCAGAGCCTGAGCACTTCCTTTGGCATAGTCATGGCTTATTCGGTCCCTTCTGAAAATAACAAAATTTCAACACTGTGAAGTCTACTCTGATTACTGATTCAAGAGCAAAGTGGTCATATTGTTTCAGATGCGGACATTGACATGCAACATTACCCAGTGGTGTATTTTCTACTTAGACCAACAGCCTGTCTTCAGGTCTAGAAGCACTTGACATATCAACAGGTCATTATAATTCAACACCCTTATTTAAGATGAAGACTCTCAAAGCTCGACTAAAACTCGATCACTTTTAGCTAGTCCCTCAAGCCTTTATTCAAGCCGGTTTTCTTGTATTGCAGACTTGGCGCTAACAAACTTAGTATCTGGTTTCCCAATCTAAAGCACAACAGAAATAGTCAAAGGGTAGAGGAATAGGCGAGGGCTCCCTGTTGGAGTAAGAAGTGCCATCGATGAGCAACACTAACAACAACAACTGAAAGCCAGCTTGGGGTCGATCAGGGCAGGGACGGATGGCCTTACACACGTTAACATCAGGAGCTACCGGGATAGCAGAATACCGCCAACAGACAATGTTCGTAATGACAACCTAAAACCATTCTTTTAAAAAGCTAAATCCTGATGGACACACCTGTTTAAAAGGATAAGGAAGGAAATGTAGAATACATTTAAGAAGACCTCTTAGCTACAATCTATTTTTTTAAAGTTCTGGTTTTATAAATAAGAAGCTTCAGTCATCTGGATAGTTTCCTTATATGGAGCTGCTCATTCACCAACAGAAGGTCTGGCGCCGCCCTCTGAGCTTTAGAACGTCCCCGTTGAACACAGTGAAAGCTCTCACTGCCCAGCGCCCTTCTGCGGCTGATGTCACGGGACAGAAGAGCCCTCAGATCATCTGAATTCGGTAAAGACATATGGGGCCACTCAGGGCCCAAGTTTATCTCCACTTGCTTCGCAGAGAGTTTGATTACTTCTAAGATTTATGGCCGAAATGGAGGGAAAAAAGAAATACTTCACAAGAGCAGATTTATGACCTCATCTTATTTTTTTAATAACATTAGGGATGACATCCTATGGCAGAATCTTGGAATGACTGCCGGGCAACTTGGAAACTCAGTGGGAAGTTTTATATTTTGGGGGTTTGGAGCATTTTGTTCTTATAAAGGTCAGTAGGAAAGGGCCAGGGAAATGAACCAGGGAGATGGTCAGAGAGTGAGTGTCAGCTGGTTTAATTTTCTGTGTCAACTCTGAAAATTAGATAAATAATGACAAACCAGGCTTTTAAAATGAACTTGTCACTTCTGGTTTTCTTGATACATGGTAACATTTTTTCAAGTCCTGGTAGCCCTAAAGACAGATTTAACCCCTGAGAGGTTTACGTATAAGTGTTCTCAAGTCCCCACATCTGAAAACAAAAGGTTCAGAAAAACTCTGTAACCCTTAAAAGAAAAACTCATTATCTTTGAAAGTTAAATATTCTTCTCCTAACAATTAAGGAGACTTTGCTACAGCCAAAAGGTTCAGCTTCTTCAGGACAGTCTCAGCAACTTCGGGTTTTTTCCTTTCCATGACCTTCTTGGCTCCCTAGACCAGTTCAGCCCATTCAACACAGTCCCTTGATCTTTCTTTTCTTTTCTTTTTTTTAAAAGATTTTACTTATTTATTCGACAGAGATAGAGACAGCCAGCGAGAGAGGGAACACAAGCAGGGGGAGTGGGAGAGGAAGAAGCAGGCTCATAGCAAAGGAGCCTGATGTGGGGCTCGATCCCACAACGCCGGGATCACCCCTGAGCCGAAGGCAGATGCTTAACCACTGTGCCACCCAGGCGCCCCATGATCTTTCGACCACTGTTCTAGGTGATACTGTCTATCTTGAGCTGGTACTGGTTTCTCCTCCCGCTAACTAAGGCGGGCACACACCTTGTGCAGCTCCCCTGCTCTCCTGCTCTGTTGTCATGAAGACGTGGGATAAAATAACTGCCCTTTTCTGTGCTTTGCAGACTTACTTTTTCTAAGTCTACATTTCTGTGGTGACACGCTCCCTCGTGGTGAGCGGGGAGACGCCAGTGAGGGCTTTTAGTAGCTGTCCTTATTGGCTCTGCTATAAGGATATTTATTCAAACATAACCCAGTTCAAATATGCTGAGTTGGAGAGAGAAATACTGATATTTACAGATAACAGCATTTCAGTGGGGTTTTTCATTCCACAGAGTGCTTTCGAGCTCATTATCTAAATTCCAATGTCACAACCTCCCCCACGAAGTAGCTGGATGTTATTACTATTATTACCTCCAATTTCTGGATTCAAAAACTAGGTTCAGAGTTAAGTGACTGGCCTAAGGTCGAGTGGGGATTTGAACCGGATGACAGCTGCAAAGCCTGTGCCTTTTGTTAGAATATGGTACAGCAGCAACATAATCGGGACCGTGGTGAGTTCTTACCCCGAGCCAGGCATGGAGCAGGTGCGCTCACATACGGTACCGCATGTCACCTCCCCCTGAAGATGTAGACGCCAGCCTGTTCATAAAGGAGGACAACGGAGCTCCAAGGCAGTAAGGACTGCTGGGGGCTGAAGTCTCAGAGCTGGCTTGGCCCCAGGTGCTGGGATGTCCTGTGTCACTCTTTCCTTACACCCTACGGCTGCTAGAACCTGCACGCCCCCCAACCAAGCACAGATAACATGGTCTGCCCTGGATCAAAGTATGAAATTGTGATTTTCAGCCCTCCAATCCCAGTCTTGGCCTCATCCCTAAATTCTGATGTCCTTTTCTGATGAAGCAGTCTCCTTTTCCAGGGTCCCAAGCTCAAAATCACCTCTGCTACCAGCTACCTGCTGAGAAAAAAATCACCGGATTAAAACTCACAGGAAGGTGAGGATAACTAGCAAGAACACCGGGACTCTGTGTGTTTGAAGAGAGGGCACAAGTGCCATCTCTCAGGAGGCCTGAGCGCTGGTGTCAGGGGCTCCATGTGCGCCCGCACGTCATTGACCTGTGGTTCCTAGGGGCCGGGAGCTCTCCTTCTCTGCACGGCAGCTGTTCCCTCAGCTCTGTGAACTTTGTCTTCCATCAAATCAGGAGAACAGCAGGCTCACTCTCAGCCTCCCAGCACAGAGGCTAGCACGGAAACAGGTGTTGGCACGGTCATCAGTGACTGAAACTTGGCCGTACTTCTACTTCCTTCCTAAGGAGATTTTTCTATCACCTAACGTGTTTAATGCTAAGTGTGCAAGACACTGGACCAGCTCTCCTGACAGCGGCACAGCTCGCGGGTGGATGCGCAATAGAGAAGTAGGGAGAATTCTCCAGTAAGGACCCTCAACACTCATTGAGCAGCCGCTCCCCTGAGCCTCAGGGCTCAAGACCCGCCTCGCTCCTTCATTTAAACCAAGAACGAGCAGACTTCCGTGGGTTCAGAATTCCGTGTAACTAAAACACAAAATAGAAAAGAGGCATCCCAACTGTTGCACTTGTGCACAGCCTATAGACAAGACGGCAGTGCCCTCAGACAGCATTTCAAATACAGTTTATTAGTGTGTGATATGAAAAGGGTATTTTTATTGCATGATATAATGCAATGGGACCTTGGGCGCTCTGTGGAAAGACCTCACACTCAGAAGTGTAATGAACCCGTAGTCCCAAAAACATTATACTGTACATTAACCTATCATTAATGGCACATTAGGGCTAGGGGCGTTGCACGCTTGCTGGTCAGGGCTCCATCAGGACAGTGGTGAGAAAACCACACAGTCTTCCCAGGCTTAAAACAAATAGAGAAAATAAATATTCCTGATGTCTACAGGCAGCTTTAAAGGAAGTTCAATCCCAGCTCTGCCTTGTAATTTCCAAGCCTGCTCTTCTAAGAGAGGAAGACACACAACTAAACAAAAGAAGAAAACGGCCCTCTTGCAGTTTACCCCCAGCTATTGGCTATGCAACCCCCCGTGCTGGCTCGGCGAGGCTGAGGCTGCGATCAGACGGGCCCTTTTGTTAGCATAAAAGCTGCCCAAAGGACAGCTTGGATCCTGGATCCTTGGGCCGGGATCCCAGCCCAGAGAGGCAGAAGGTGCCTTGGAGGGGTATGTCCCCTTTCCTTGCTTTCTAGATGGGGCAGTCAAGGCTCAAAAACATGACAAAGGAAGAGACAACCTACCCACAGAAAAAGGGCAAAGTATGTGAAAAATATCACAAATGACCAATGCAAGGAAAAAACTGTTCAACTTCCTACTTAATAAAATGATGCAAATTAAAACGACTATCACTGATTGGATTGGCAATGATTCAAGTCTGGTAATTCAGCACCAGAACAGGTGAGGGGGAGCTGGTATTCCCATGTCCAGTATACAAAGATGTGTATAGAGATGGTTGCCATCTTAACAGCCAAGATCTGGAAATGGTCCAAAAGTTCTATGACAGGGTTCTGGTTAAATAAATATGGCACACTCATATTATGGATTACCATGAGGCCATTAGAAAGAACGAGATAGACTTTTATAGGATATGGAAAGATTCTAAAGATACAGTAATTGAAAATGCAAGGTGAGGAATAGTAACATGAAAAACTACTCTTAACAGTGTTTAACTGGAGAGCGGGGCCGGGCCGTGGGAGGGGTTGGGAGAACACGAACTTCTTATCACATAGCCTCCAGGGCTAGTGGAAATTTTAACCATGACTTAGTTGCAGAAAATAAATTATGAGTGTAGGAGCAACCATTTTTGGGAATGTCTTATTTTCCAACTCCTACTCTGTTTTATGTGCTTCCTCTTGTCTGGATTTTCACAAAAACAGAAACAGTAAGTTAGTCACTATCACCCCCGCCCCCTCCCATGAAGTGGGGACTGGAGTCTCGAGGGGTGAAATCATTCGTTCAAGGTGACCCTCTTTTCATCTACCTTCAATAATGGAAACAGTATTTGTAAAATGGAGAAATTCTCCCCAAACTCTGATGCAGCCCACGGCCACCTTCCTGAGCCGGGACAGTTTGCCTAACCCAGTGGTGACCCAGGACATGGGGCAGAAGGCAAGGAGAAGAGGCTGCTCACTTTGGCCGAGGTCCAGTCAAATTTCTGGAAATATCTTATCTCCACACCACACAGGGGAGGCGGATAGTGACCCTAGGGCTACACAGTGTTCAGGTAAATAATGCTTGGCAGCCAGGGCTCAAACGCACGAAGGGAAGTATTACGCACGAAGGGAAGTATTTCCCTAATTAAACATGAATCGACTTCAAAGGAAACCCAGTTGCTGTTCCACGGAGAGGCAGCTGCCTTAGACCAGCGGAGTCGCAAGGTGACAGTCGGGGCCCGGAAGTCTCTGGGCAGCCCCATGACTTAGGAGTGTCTGGTCAAGTCTCCCCACTGCTGCAGAAAGTTTGCTCTGTTTTCTCATCCCTCCGTCCTTAGGATAACAGACTTTGCCGCAATATTTTAAAATGCTAGATTTTATTTGTCCTAGGGTCTGCCAGCACACGCTGTAATTAAAATGTTGATTAGTAAACAGTTTAAATATATGACAGACAATGCAGTTAAAGCCTACAGTTAGGTCAATATGTGATTCAGATTTGCCATTTAAAAAATCTCATTTAAATTTTGCATACATTAATCACTACCATACTTCAAGGTTCTGATATCCACCTGACTACAATATTAAAATAAAACTTGCTGCCCCAGGGAAATCCTACTTATTCTTAATTGTTTCGAGGCTTTGATGGGCTTTTAATCTAAGATTAATTTATGCAATTTTAAATAACTCTTCTTATGATTAATAAGCTTGAAAATTAAAAGGAGTCTAAAGCAATTATAATGAGCATTTGGTCATAACCTCATTAGAAGAAGGAGTGAAGGATACAGCTCCGGAATTCTTACAAGACTACAATTTAAGGTTACTTTTAGAGAAGTCAAACATAGTTCCTGAAATTGCAAAGGCAGGTTAGCAAAGGTCAGTGTTAAAATGATGGCTAGCTAGATTAGCATACTAATGATTTTCCCTGACGGTGACAGAAAGGACACTGAAAAGAAGCTGCAGAAAGAGAGACAAATGACAGGCTGCCAAGAAGCTACAGGCTCTGAACTCACTTTTCTTGTCTTCTGGCTGGAGACCTTCATGGAATTTCAGAAAGAGCCAGAGGGTTAGGACATTCCTGTTTCGAAGTTGGTTCCAGCCAGAGTCTGGTCCGTGTGGAGCAGGGGGAGACCAGCACTAGGTGGCCCATCTGCCTGCAGAGGGGTAGCCTCACGGAACCCCTGCGCCGCTAGGAACCAACCACAGCCTCACGGAAGCCCTGCGCCGCTAGGAACCAGCCACAGCTTCATGCAGCCACGGTCCTCGTCAGCACGCAAAGCCCTTCTAGATCAGACTCACTCCACCCAGCTGACTTCATCCTCCGTTCCCTGGGGTCTTCTTCACTTTGGCCAGACGGCAAGGGGTTCCTCACTGTCTCATGCTTCCTTTGCTCTCGGCTCGTGCTGTTCCTTCTTCTGGAAACCTTTCCCTCTTGTTAGAGCAGTGATGGTGATGGTAATGGCCACCATTTACCGAGCACTCATTTTACGCCAGACACCGTGCCAGGCAGGTAACGTACTTTTATCTCACTTAAATCTCCCGCTTTGTGGGGGATTTCCGTTTCCACGAGGAAGCAGCATGAGGCTGAGAGCGAGCACCTAGCGAGGAGGGGTGGAGGGCTGGGAGGGGCTGGCTTGTGGCTGAGCCACCACTGCTAATTCTCGCACTGAGACAAATTCCAAGGATCCCGTAGATGCAGCTGGAGCCGAGCTGCCTCCCTGACCACGGAGTCCCTCGGCCATCCTCCCCTGAGCTCTCACACCAGCAAGTCAGCAGCACACAGCCCGTCCTCCCTCTCTGAACGTCTCCTGTGGGGGTATCACGTCCGCTCCTCCATGACACAGTTGTTTCTTACGTTCTTTTTGAACCCATCACGGCACCTCAGAGACACAGACAACAGATACTTGTTGATTCACTGTTTCACGATAATTCCCTCCAACAAGATGCTCGTTACATCTTACTGGCAACAGAGGACAAAAAATTAAGCTTCTAATGAATGGGGAGGAAAACTCACAGGGGTCCAGTCTGTCCACCCCCCAAGAAATTACCAGTTCACTGCACACTCACTGCGAACATCCAACACGCATTTACTTCATTCTAACTCACAGTCAGTTCCACTAAACACATTTGTCTTGGAAAGGCCCAGAACATTAGATGGATGAGAAAATCATGACCCAAAGAGGCTGAGTGACTGAGTACCTCATGTGTCCAGCACTTCAGAGCTTATAAGCACACTTTCACAAACTCTCATCTTGTCTAAATAAAAACAATACTCTAAGATTGGCAGCACCACCCCCATTTTACAGATGAAGCAGCTGAGGCTCAGGTAAGTTACATAACTGCTGACCCCCAGTTACTCAGAGGCGGAGCCTGTACTTGAAATCACAGCTGCTGATTCCCAGATCGATGCCCTTTCCAGTTTACCACGTTGCTTCTCGTCCACGCTCACGACAGACTCATTTTCAAGATCCAGAGCCCATCTCTGGCCTCTCCGGACTTCACATACAGAGGACAGAGTATGTCTGTCAGTTGTCTGGCCACAAATCTTTCCACCTTTCCAATTCTACCCTAACAGTTCTAGAAGTGAGCAAGGTCATGGCTCCAGCTTCCACTCCTGCTGCTCTGCTCCCCTGAATGCCGATGTTGGACAGACACTTGTGGGCTGTCTTCCCAGCCTCGGTCTCCCTTCTGCCTTCCTGATGGACTCCGATCTCTGTCTGGAGTCCTGTTCCGTGTGACCTAACTACTTAGTTCACGTGTCTCCAAAGGCACTCACCAGTTTGGACTCTCTTTCAGTTAGTTCTACCCCCCAACTGGTTTTATTGAGATATAACTGACATAAATGTCATGTAGAAGTTTTAGGTGTGCAACATAATGATTTGACGTAGATATACTGTGAAATGATTACCATTGTAAGTTAACACTTATCTCTTTAAAAAATATCCATCATCTCCTATAAATAAAAAAGTATAAAAGAAAAAAAATGTTTTTTCCCTTGTGATGAGAACCCTTAGGATTTACCCTCTTAACGCCTTTCAGACCACACAGCAACATTCACTATAGCTATCATGCTGTATGTTACACCCCTAGTACTTTTTATCTTTTTGTACCTTTTGTACACACACTTATCTTTTACCTTTTTGACCACACTCACCCAATCCCCCCCACCAAAAATCTGTTTTCTAGGAGTCTGTTTTAAGATTCCACATACAAGTGAGATCATACAGTATTTGCATTTCTGTCTGACTTATTTCACTTAGTATAGTCCCCTCAAGGTCCACCCGTGTTGTTGCTAATGGCAGGATTTCCTTCTTTTTATGGCTGGATAATATTCCATTGTACATACATACTGTATCTGCTTTATCCATTCATCAATGACACTTAGGCTGTCTCTGGACTTGGCTATGTAAGCAATGCCATAAACATGGGGCCGCAGATATCTCTGACACAGAGTTTTCATTTCCTTTGGATATATTCTTACAAGTGGAATTGCTGGATCATATAGTTTATTTTTAGTTTTCGGAGGAACCGCCACACTGTTTTCCATGGTGGCTGCACCAGTTTGCATTCCCACCAATAGTGCAAACGGGTTCCTTTTTCTCCACATCCTCACCAATACTTGTCACCTCGTCATTTTGGCGACAGCCATTCTGCCAGGTGTGAGGTGACAGCTCACCGTGGTTTTGATTTGCATTTACCTGATGGTCAGTCATGTTGAGCATCTTTTCTTGTGTCTGTTGGCCATTCGTACGTCTTCTCTAAAACAAAATGTCTATTCAGGTCCTTTGTCCATTTTAATTGGATTCTTTGGTTCTTGCTACTGAATTGTGTAAGTTCTCTCTGTATATTTTGGATGTTACCTCCTTACCAGATATACGGTTTGCAAATATTTTTCCCATTCTGAAGGCTGTCTTTCATTTAGTTCTTTTTGACCGTCTACAAACAGAGATTACTGACACCCTCGTTGGCATCTTGTATCGGGCGAGCTGTACCCCTGCATAGGTTATCCAATGCCTCCCTTCCACACTGCACTGTAAGCTCCTCGGATCAGCCTCTGTGTTCCCCGCAGCCGTGTAACTCAAGGGGCTGGTCTGGGAACTGCCTGCTGCTGGTTTGCGACAAGGTAAGGGGCTACACCACGATGTCAGTCAACACACAGCTTCCTTCATCGACAAAGTTTTCCTACAAACATCAGCTGAATTAAACAGAAGCTTTGAGTCATGCTGGGGGTATATTCTGGCACAAACTCCTTATCTTGTGTTCGAGAACAGTTCAGATACTACTACTAGTCCAGGGTCCATATTTGAATGGCACTAACTATAGCGTCTAGCAATATATTCTGCACATAGCCTGGGCTCAGTAAATTTGCCGAGTTAAAAGAAACCTCTCCCAAACTCAAGGAACGGTGTGTAGCCCTTGGAAGTGGCTCATTTCTGTAGCCATGATGGTAGAACTGAAAATTAAGAAAAGGTTTGGGGCCCTTGGTTTCTGCTACAGATTGCCAACACCAAAAAAAATAACTCACAGATTCTCACTGCCTCCCCTCAGATAACCCACTAGCCGACCAAGTGCAAATTTTTCTCTCTTCCCGTTTGGTTTGCTTGCACTGAGGTCCAGGCTTCAGCCAGGTGCCTGCTGCTGGGTGTGGCCACCAGCTCCTTGCCTCAACCGTGGCCCGGCAGCCGCAGCACGAGGCCAAGCTGGAGGGGACCGCAAGGAGTGAGCTCAGCAATCGTCCCAGAGGGGCCTTTTGGCTTCCCATGCATACTGTTGCAGTCCTACATTTTTCTTTGCAGGCTATTGGTGCTTGGTTTGATTTCTGACTGTAAGCAATAGTTTGACTTAGGCGAACTTCTCACACCCACTATCCCCTGCCCACAGTGCATCAGCAGATAACAGCTTTGTGTAAGGCACAATGGTCCCACGTCTGTCCCGGCTGCGTGGCTCCAGGCAAGTCAATTAACCTTTCTAAGCCCCGGTTTAACACATCAGTTAAATGGGAATAAGAATAACCCTTGTAGTGTTTGTATGAAGGTCAAATGAGTAATTTATATGAAAGAACTCTGTCAATCCATGTGTTTAAAAAATGTTATTTGTTTATATTAATTTCTCTCTCTACAATAATCTGTCTTTATTAAATGCTAAAGAGCAGAAGTCTTTCTGAATTTATCTGTAGCTCCAAGATGCATACAGTCCTCATCCCAACTGCTTTCAGGTAAGTTCAGAGCAAATAAGTTGTAATATGGATTCTGGCTAGTGTGGATATTAGAGGGTCTGCTACTTTTCCTGATGATCCAAGCCGTGTTCCACGTTGTATGCAGAAAGTAATACGCACACATAAATACATGTTCTGCGAGGCCTGCCTTACTTGTCACCGGTTCACAAAGCCTCCCCAGAAAACCCCGGCTGGAAGAAATCTTGCATTCCACAGAAAATATTTTACCTGTTAAATTCATATCATGTCAACTCAGTAACTACTTAGCGAGCATTCTACTTGGGGCTAGGCACTGGGCTGGATGCTAAGGATACTCAGGTAAATAAGACACGATGTCATCCTCTAGAAACTCAGTCTTGCTTATGGACTGTCACCAGTTAGATAAACAAGTTACCGCCACAAAGGGTGAAAAGTGCACTAACAGAGGGACTTGCCAGGAGGAAGGATGCCCTACGACAGGAAGTCAGGAACCGTACTGAGGCAGGCCCGGGAAGCCTCACAGAGGCTGTGCCAATTACATTTCCCATTGAAAGCTACTTCTAATCCTCAGCAAGTTTTGGGGTGGGGGGGTTCTTACAATGACTGGAATTGCAGGAATTCACCACGTGGATGTAAGGAAAGCCCACAAGCAAAGACACGACCATGCGAGAATGCCTCACATGTCTGGGCACTGTGAGAGCATCAGAAGGCGTGTGAAGGAGCCCTGTGAGGTGAAGGGGGGCAGGTGTAGGTGAGGAAGGGCCTTGGCGGGTCTCACATTCTCGCCAGGGCTTGGCTGTTTATGCCCTCACCTTCCTGGCTAGACTGTCAGCGGGCTGAGGTCAGGAGTCGGGGCTGCCATACGCTTCCTTGGCCTCAGGTGGGACGCTCGGCACCAAGCAGACGCTCGACGGTCAACGGTGAGAGCACACTTGTGACGCCCCACGCGTGCTCCCTCCCACGTCACAGGAGCAGAACAGGCTTCTGAAATCCGTATCTGTTCCAGACGTGCACTGGCTTACAACTCAGCCAGCCCTCTAAAGCTACTCTTCTGCCCTTCTCTGGTGCTTAACCCACTTTCCACATGACGTGGCACCGCCGCCTGCACAGGAGAGCCGGGCTCCTTCCGCAGGAGGGAAGGACAGTGGGCCCAGCCGCAGCTCTGCTGACCTCCCGGACAGGGGGACGGCACTCCTGCTTTGGGGAAAGAGCTTCCAGCCCGGGAGCCGGTGCCTCGGCCCTGCACACAACTAGCATTGCAGGGTTGCCGATTTGCCTTCCGAGAGTTAGGGCTGGAGTATTCCAGAGGCAAGGCTGTGGCTTAAAAAAAAAAAAAAAAAATCATGTTTAATTTAAAAATTAGAAACTGGAGCAGGCTGTGAGCACAGGGGTTGATTGAAACAAAATTTAAATTCCTGTCAAGCCCATTTAAACACGGGGGCCCTTCATAGACAATTAGCTGCTCCCTGTGAATGCTGAATAAACTCAGGCCTGGTCACTGCGAGAAGACAGGCGCCTACTGTGAGGCACTGGAAAAAAAATTAACTAAAATCAGGCTGTATGAAATATTTCGCCTTTCAGTATATCACAGGGGTTTGAAAGTGTAAACAAGACAAAAATCGATTCCTTGGTGCCCTCAAATCAATCCCCCAAAATGGTTAGGGCATCTGTTTCTGCTAAATTTTGTTTACATCGGCAGATTTGCCTTAATTGCAGTTGTTTATCTCTCATCGTCCCTGGGGCCCTAATCTCCCGATTACTAATACTTAACACTCATTTCACATCTAAAGCTACTTCTAATCCTCAACAGGTTTTGGGGGCTCTTAAAATTATTGAAGCCACAGAGGCGGGAGACACAGCCTCTTTGTGAAAGGGACATTTTCTTATCTACTACCAGCTGGGCCCAATCATCACCAGGGATGGTGACAACAAAGGTGCTAAAAGGCTCTTCCACAATGACTGCTGCTCCACTGGGGATTCAGAGGATAAAAAAGAGCTTTGATGGAAAAATCTGAACAAGAGGCGAGAGCAGTCCAGCCAAATAAAGTTACTGTCATAATCAAATGCTGTCAATCACCATGAAAATCCAATTAAAAATGTTTCAGCACAGCCCTCTTAAGTGGAAAAATGTACCCTATTTATACAAATTTTTGTCAACTCCACACCAGTCCCACAATTAGAAAGTCCTGCCACTAATTGAATCCCCCTCCCCCTCCCAAGTTTAAAAAGAGACGCAGGCCATCCAGAAGCCTTCTGAGGGAGGTGAGACACACATAGGCTATTGGTATACAATTAAGAGTTAATCGGGTTATGTCTGAAAATTCCATTTTTATTTGTGCCAAGGGAACCTCTGCACGAATAAATGAATGCTACCTAGCCTCCTACTTCAGAATCAGTGACCATTTACACTGAGAGAACAGAGAAACGGTAAACCAGGATACTGGAAAGAAACTAGTCCATGCTCCGGCAAATGTCTCTCCGTAGACCAAGACCTAATGTTTAATTCTAATCTTGAAAATTAAATAGAGGACAGAAGGCCCAAATGTCTCTACTGCCTTCAGGCAGTCTCTAAATGGCCAAGCGAACCTCAGATTATCTGCAGGCAGATCTGGCCCCCCAAATAACTGTGTATCTCTACAAAAGGCCGCACTGAAACCACAAGACTCCCGATCCCCAAAGGTCTCTCTCAAAACTGCTACAAATTAAAAAGCAAACAACCCATTAAACAAATCCAGCTGGTTTCAACTGTAAATAGGAGGCTTCTAATATTTTTCCAGCCCTTGAAATTCCTGGTTAGACTCATTAATTATTGATAAGAATTGCATCTATTTATTGGAGTGTACTCCCAGGAAAACAAGTTTGCTGCCTTTAACGGCAATTCCCAAATCACAGAGACCAGGCTTCAGATCTTTTTATATTTCCCCCACAAATGGCTAAATGTCTCTGGTCTTTTTCAACTTAATCCATTATTCCCGAGAGCTAGGGGTTGGGGGGGCATGAATCCTATCGGATGCTGATAAAGACCGTGGGGTCCCCCTGCCATCAATCTAACCAAGCAAAGATGGTACTGGCCAGGTGGTCTCCTCTAGGTCTTGACTCCCTGATGACCTCTTGTTTTGGAATTAAATGTCGGAGGTGAATTCTCAAGTGGTCAGAACGCATGCTAAAGATCACAGGTGCTGCTGAGTAGCACCCGCTTAACCCTGTCTTGCTCGGCCCACACATCCCATCCCAAGGTGGGATCCCTGGTGCCTGCTCTGATGGGCCACGCCCATGCTGTATTGGTTGTTAAATGCCTTGAATGTTATCCCTGCAAACACTGCAACATCCTAAAAATGCCTTTATTTTGGCACCTGATTATCTTACCCAGATGACCTCTGGGTTAGGTCCAACAAAACCCTTTGATTGGACCATGCATTCTAGTGCGGTCAGCCTAACTTACATTGTACATTACAATGTCCAGAGATGGCCTGTTTCAGGTCGGTTTCCTCAGCTTTCCTGTGTGAGTTCTTGCAGAACAGGCGACATACCCTGTTTGTCTATCTGTTCGATGTCCAGTACAGTGTTTCACTGAACTGGATGAGAGAGACTGGCACATGCAAAGAGTGACAGTGAGCTCTGTTCTTGTCATCAGATCAGAGACTTGCCTGAATGGCAGTTGCACAGAACCATGAGAGACACTGAATTCTAAGAGCATGATCCTTCTTCAAGGCACTTACAATCTAGTTGGAGAAAAAAGACATTAAGCTAGTGAGTTTCGCCTCCGGGGGCTCCTTGTAATCACCTGGAGAACTTTGAAAACCAAAACAGTACCTGCTCCCTGGCCGAAGCAGCAGAAATTCTGATCTGGGCTGGGATCCAGGCACTTTCTGGCCTCTTATTTTTAACATATGTGGATGATTCTGATGAGTTGCCAGCTTTAGGAACCACTGTACTACATGGGCCAACTTGTGCTGCTGTATAATTTTGTGTAGCTAAGTGCTGTTCCAAGTCAGAGACGGTAAATTCTGGAGAGCCGCAGAGAAGGGGGCAAGTGCTGTGATGGGGTGGAGGATGGAGACCTCCAAGGACGGGGGAGGGTATTCCAAACCGAGCCCACCACTCCAATAAAAAAACAAGGCTGACTGGTGTCAAATAAAGGAACTGATGTGCAACACACTCCGAAGACCCAGCTTAGCCCCTGGGAACGCGGTGTGACAGCGCACGGTGGCCCCAGCGATCCACTTTACCGCGTCAGGATAACCAAACGATTTTTGCGGTCAAGGCACCACAGCCTCATCGTGCCGTGAAATGGGATGCTGGGAAGATGACAGTTGGCCCAGGAACACAAGAAAGAAGCATTGCAGGCAGGAGTTCAAAAAACCGCCATCTTAAACATCCAAGTCATCACCATATTAAGAGATCTGACCTGACTGATGGAGGAAAAAAGTTATCCTTAACTGGGAAATTAAAACTGTTAGATCACCATGATCAAGGAGTGACAGATTTTATCTATCTGTATCTCTCTTGCTACGTGTCTATATATAAATACGCACAAACACACACACGTTTATCTGCTAAAGTCTCGTGAAAAGATTAAGCAGTCACGTCTGTGGAAAAACAAAGCTTGTTTTCTGGGGTTATAATCTCTCTGTTCTTGCTGAAGTGCTAACGTGTCATCAAAAATTCAAATTAAAGCTGTCTGATTTAGTGCGATCTCAAGCATCCAGGCAGTGATTCTGCCGTTGTAATTATGTGCAATTAAAAAGCTAAAATCAACTTCTGACTAGTGGATTCCTATTTATAAGCAGACACAAACAGATGATTTTAATGGCCTTCAGAACTTGAAAATAATAATAAAAAAAAATCATTCCATGGTTGTCAACTAGACCCTCTGTGGAGCCCCCAGGCTTCTGCGATATCTGTGCTTGAAGGAAATACTTAGCTGAAGTTACAATCCCAGCCAGGGATTCTCCCTGCAAATTCTGGGTGCCTTAGCTAATGAGCTGATCTGCACCTCCAGATGAGTAACCAAAAGCAAAAATGATGTCCGCAAGAATGGGTGGCCAGACACACATAGGAGTCTGGCCCTAAGGGTCTGTTTTAAAACATGCTCTTTAAGACACAGGTGATAGTTAGACGCAGTAAACAACAGCCAACTTCATAACTGCTTATTAAATCATTGTTAGTATCTCAGAAAGTTTAGACTGCAAGTAAAGTGGGTCCATGACCACGATGTAAGGGGGCTGCTGAAATGTGCCTTTCCTCCTATCTGTGCTTGGGATACAAGTAAGCTCTGGATCAAAAGAAACCAGAACTCACCTTTGGTCCGTTTAGTAGAATGTGGTGATAATGCTGAACTTTATCTGAGCCCTGTGCTCCCAGAAAGAAACAAAAGATGAGAAATCTCCCCCACTCTTTCGTTAGCCACAAAGGACCACCCTGCTTTCACAGAGATAAGACCCTTTTCCATCCTTCCTCCTGACTTCCGTAAGACTGGTTGGTGACTTCCTTGTTAACCTGCCTCCATAACTCCATAACCCCGGCCCGCCCCCTTTACTTGGACACATCTCTCGTTAATAAACACTCTCCGTATGGCAACAGCCTGAATAAAATCATCTTTTTTTTTTTTTTTGTAAGTAGGTTCCATGCCCTGTGTGGAGCCCAACGTGGGGCTTGAACTCACGACCCTGAGATCAAGACCTGAGCTGAGATCAAGGGTCGGATGCTCAATGGACTGATCCACCCAGGTGCCCCTAAAATCATCTTCTTAATTGTCCAGTGCATTCTGTCTATTGCAGTGGTCAAAAGGTTTGCATCTAACAATGGTGAATGAAACCATTTGGTGTAAATCCAAAAGTTACACTGGAATCGAAGTGCTGGAGAGACAAAAATCTAACCTGGTGATTTCTTCAATTTCTAAAAGGGAGTGTGCAGATGCCCAATTTATCACATCCATTGATTAAGTGAGGGAACCACCACCCAAACTATCTGAAAATGTAATTACAATCGGGTTTGGATACACAGAAAAGCTACCAGTGACGATTTAATAGAGACGAGTTAAACAAGTTAACAAGTAATTAAATGTTTAAACATTTTTCTGGAGCAGTTTGGTGTTTATTAGCCCCCAAACAATACCACCTCTTATACATAAAGTCTTTTCTGAGAAATGAGATGCATTCAAATTTCCAGCTGCTGGGATTTAGATGAAGGGGAAAAAAATCTAAAAGCACTATTTCGATTGTAACTGACATCCTTCCCCCACGATCCACACCTGCTTTTCAGATTTCCAGTCCCACGATTTACTTGCTTTTTAAGCAAAATGTCAAATTTCAATTGCAAACTGCCCTCTGTGTTTCTTCTTGGTAGCCTGAGTGGAAAACCAAAAAAAAAAACCAAACCTGAGAAGACACTGAACGAGGACGCCCTGCTCTGGAATGTACCAGGAAATGCACAAAATAACAGGCATTATTAGAACCTAAGGAGAAAACCCATGTTTTTAAACAATTACTAAAGCAGTATAGTAATAGCATAAAGACAATTTCTGCGCCAGCTTGTTTCTTTGAAATTCTCTCTGCCACTGAACAGCTAGAACAGATAATAACTATTAGTAAATCAAACTCCCCTGCAATATCCAGCTGTGCCTCACGCATTTACATACAGATAGAATGGGTATATGTTTTTAATATGTATGTGATCCGTACTTTTAGCACAGCCGAAGTGCATGCTACAAAGGAGGAGGAGAATGGATCAGCATGAGATAATAAAGTGGCCTAGATAAAGTATTAGCCAGCGATTGATCTCAAACCGGGATGCTGCTTCTTCTGACCTGATTACTTACTATGCATAGATTCCATTAAATAGAGCTTAGACATGGGAAGCTTCTGGAAATACTCTAAATGCATAAAAGGATCTACAGCGCTCTGAACCCAAATTGTAACTGCGGAGGTGCCCACGGCCCATACCCTTCCTGCTTGAGTCAAGGCCCACATTCAGGATGGGCTGGGAGGTTAAAGGGCCACCTGCCAGCTGGTGGGCAGCCCTGCTGAGTCCCGCAGGGAGGGCCTTTCCCTTCCCTTCCCTGAGCCAGGCCAGCACCCTCCGAGTGAATGCCTCCCTCCCGAGCTGCTGGCTGGTCCTGGCGGCACTGCGCTAACAATGAAAAGGCAGCGAGGGAGCTTAACAATCATTCAGGGTCACGGTCCCGTTTGAAAAACTGATGACAGCCACGGATTCCTCTTTTCAGAAAAGAATGCAAATCCCCACATGCATACGCGACGTTGGATGAAATTTCAGGGGCTCTAACAGACTTCCGGAAGTCATGGACCCGAGGTCAAGGACTGGTGATCTCGTCCATCCCCTCCGTTTTGCAGATGAAGACACTAAAAGCTGGGAGGAAGGAGCCCAGATGCCCTTCAACAGATGACTGGATTAAGAAGCTGTGGTCCATATATACAATGGAATATTACTCAGCTATCAGAAAGAACGAATTCTCAACATTTGCTGCAACATGGACGGCACTGGAGGAGATAATGCTAAGTGAAATAAGTCAAGCAGAGAAAGACAATTATCATATGATTTCTCTCATCTATGGAACATAAGAACTAGGATGATCGGTAGGGGAAGAAAGGGATAAAGAAAAGGGGGGTAATCAGAAGGGGGAATGAAACATGAGAGACTATGGACTATGAGAAACAAACTGAAGACTTCAGAGGGGAGGGGGTGGGGGAATGGGATAGACTGGATGGGTAGTAAGGAGGGCACGTATTGCATGGTGCACTGGGTGTTATACGCAACTAATGAAGCATCGAACTTTGCATCAGAGTCCGGGGATGTACTGTATGTTGACTAACATAATACAATTAAAAAAAAAAAAAAAGCTGGGAGGGAATGGGGAGCTGCTGACAAGGGAAGGGAAGTGTGGAGGCTTTCCTGCGAAAGCACGGCCTGACCTGATGTTGGCTACCAGAGAACCCTACAGGAAGACCCATTCGGCAGAAGGAATTCTCTGTGGCTTGCACGAGCCAGGGTCTAGCCGATGATGTTTCTCACCGTATCCTCTATTCAAAAACAATTTGAATAGCAAAACTAGGTCTGAACCTCTCCATCTCAGTATGCTCCCATCTCAAGCCATCAGTCTCTGAATTTAGGGGTCTGATTTTTATTTTTTTGCGTCCTTCATTGAATTATTGACATTTTGGGGGAAAGGTCTTCATCACCCTTACTTTAATCATTTCCTCCCTTTTTGCCGTGTTTTCGCCAATCCTTTCTGATGGGCAGCAGCTATCCCCCACTCCACAGAAGCGGACATCTCTGCTGCATTGTCTGAAGCACGGTGAACATCCTGCCCGCCATCTCCACAGGCTTCTACTGCCTAGAAATTTTTTTCTAAGTTTGTGGGTCCTATATCACAGAGCTGGGGTGGCGCTGACATAGGTGTTTCCAGCGATTTACACCAGGGTGATTTAAAAGTGGTTAAATAATGGAATAATGGAATCATTTTCTTAGGAGCAGAAAGTGTGTGTGGGGTGACAGCATGTCAGATGTTCTTGGCCGCCTGCATGGCTGGCTTTCCTTTGCTGGGTTTAACGCTGACTCCTGATTTATGCAATAGCTCCTAAAGGACTGAAGGATGAAGGGTTTCCCTGTACTTGAATGGGGGTCCACTCTAGAAAAAAGGGGTGGGTGGGTATGCTGTTTCCATGTCAGGTCCAAGTTTTCAGACTTGGACTAGGGTTTCTTCTCTAAGAAGAAAGGGTTTCTCCTATAAGAAGTGGAATTTTTTAACATACCACCCAGCTGGTGGTGAACGTGTTGCCTATCTGAATTCCCCCTTTGTGGGTTTGGGACTCCACGAGGCCAACATCAAAATGATTTCTGTTCCAAAAGGCACTAGGGGTCCCACACTGCTCTGAAAAAGTCTGGAGTGTCTATACACTCGTGCTTTGCCCAACCTGGAAAGTCCCCTTGAAAACTCTCTACTAAAATTCAGTCCATCCTCCAAAGGCCCTTTTCAAATGCTACCTTCTCCATGTAGCTCTTCCCATTTTCCCCAGGGAATGCCCACAGAACTCTGCAGTTCTCTTATGCGTTACTTTATTCTAGCAGTTTGTATGCTTGCAGCGTTCCCTGCAAGACTGTATGAATGTGGCTTGTTCTTCCTTGGATCTTCTGTTGAGTCTAGCACAGGACTTTAAACATGACGGTCTATCAATACCTGCCGAATTGAACTGCTTATCTGGTTCTGAGCTCTCCCAAGATGATGTGGAATGCTACTGATGAGACTTCTGAATGAGTTCTTCATGTAGCTGAATGGCTACATGCCAGAAATGTGTATCAGCTCACATGAACCCTGGACTCTCTAAAATGTGAGCATTAAGTAAATTTCTTGATCCAGCTTTAAAATACTTGCACTTAGAACATAAAAACCGATAACCATCTCAGAAGAACCACACAAAGTAGAATTAAATAGCTAAACACCCAGATGAGTCCTAACACTGGGATTTAGTGACCTCAGGAGTCTAAACTTGAGTTTTACATTTCATCTTTAAGACTGACATGGTCAAAAATTGCAAAGGTGATGGTTTTCAGACTGGGGTCTTCTGGTAACCCCACCAGATAAAAGGACAAAAACTGCTTGCACGCCCACTGTGTGCATGGCCCACCCCTCTGCAGTCTGATTTACTTAGGTGGGGCTTGCTGTGTTCACCGGAGGTCACGGCCACACCAGAGTTCCCTGGTGATGAAATCTGTAACTCTCAGTATTTCCACAAGGCCCCATCGCTGATTTTCTTCCTTTGGTTTGGACAATCCCACAGGCCTCACAGCTGAGGCGGCCCAGGCTGTGCAGACCACATCAGTGCCCTGCTGGCTGGTGTTCCCGTGCTTGGGAGATAAAGTGCTCTTTTTGTGAAAGGCAGGCCCCCACCCACAGTGACAAATGTCCTCTACAGTTCATGCATTCCAGAGGATGCTCTCAGCTTCCAGACGGGAGCATTGTCAAGTAGGTTGTAGGCGGAGAGGGAAAAGGAAAAATTAAAGCCATTAATATGCTGGAAGAAATAAAGAAGCTGGTTCCTTAAGACTGGGCTCCTAGGACGTGACTCAGGTTCCTCAAGCCACGTACAACAACCCACTTTCTTTCCCATCCCCTATTGGGCTCAATATTGTGGTCAGAGGCAAGCAGGGCCCAAGCCTCTTGACCACAGGTGCCTCACACACATTCCAAGTTTCCTGCCTCCTCAACGAGCCCTTTCTAAGCCAGGGTGCCTCACTAGTGCTGTACTTATGAAATATGTTCATTTAAATCCAACTGGGAGCAGGACTAAAAATGTTAAATTAAGTATAGGATGGTGCTTCCTGTGACTAAATTTTTCACTGTATTTTACTGATTTATTAAAAATGTGGGACAGCACACACCAGGGTGTACAGTTACAAGGAGAGATATCGAAGTATGTATCGCTTGTCTCTCCACACACACACACACACACACACACACACACACACCCTTACACACACTTCCTTCTCAGGCACTGAGAGTACTCACCCTTTAGCCTTGGCTTTATGACTTGCCACCCTCGAGCTGTGTTCCTTACCAAGACATACATCCATACATCCATATGCATTTATGGGTGTACGTGCGATCTGCAGTGTTTTATTTATAAGTGGCCAACTCATTGCAGCACGGAAACACGCATTTACAAACAGATATCTGTTTTATGAAACCCTATTCCTTTGTTTTAATAGCTGAGCTATCCAGCCATAGCATAATAATGTACAAGGTAAATGGGTTCTCCCTCTCTAGAACCTGTTCCAAGTTTTCTCAAATGTGACTTAATCGCAAGAATTTCCCAACCATCAAAGAGACGCCACCGCCAAAAGACCAGTTTATTCCAGACACAGTTATAAATGGCAGAGGTGTTTCGGGGTGAACTGTAACTTGAAACTACCCTGAAAACGGAGATTTGCTCCAGGGGTAACACAAGGGAGAAAGCCACCTTCCTGGAAAGCACTCATGATGCGAAAGGGAAACACCCTGTTATTTTGTATTCCGGGATGAAATCTGTATGGTACAGAAGTCCGGGTACTTCGGGTGTTTATTAGGATGGCATACAACGGATGAACACCTCTGAACCGGTATCTGTAAAACGTTTCTTGTTTAAAGTGCTGAGAGAAAATTGGTCGGGATGTGCTCTGAGCACAATATCGAAAGACAGGGAATGGTATATGCACAGAACAGGAGAAAGAGCAGGCTATAATTATTATTTACTAATGCTCGATCCTGGCATTCTTCTAACAGCTTGTGCATTGTCAGATCAACAATCTGCACTAAATAAATGACCATTTGGGAATTGCTAGGGAGAGTCTCTGTTCCTCTCCCTGCTCGACTAAGAACTGTCATTTGCAATCAAAGAAAGTGGCCTTGGAGCTGAGAACACAGCACCCGCAGCCTTGTAGTTGTCTCTTTCTGAGGAAAGACCAAAGATTCACATTAACTTGATCTTTTGCAGCCAATCTAATTTCATTCTGCCTGAATCCAAGAGGACTCCACGCCACGTTCAGAATCTCCTGCAGGACTGCGCTAAAAACTTAATACACTGACTCGCTTTTCTGTTACCAAGCCTCTGGATTCTGAGAGGCTGTAACAGCAAACTGAGGACAGGGAGTAACCCAGATTAACTCGTGACCCTTGAGGATGAGGCGAAGAAAGAGAGTTCTGCCTTAAGTTTCAAAACGGTGGTGGGTTTTTAAAAACTAGAATCTATTGAGGACATGCGCTTCCAAAACACCTACCCAAGTGGAGTAAGTAGTGTGGCCTCTCTAGAGCCTGTGGCTGTTTTAAATTCCATTCTGGTTCTTTTAACAGGATGTTAAGCACAGATATATAACCAGAGAACGTGAGTGTAACTAAAACTGTACTTACCATCAGGTCCTCAGGTGCTGGTCTTTCTTTTGGTTGTTTTCGCATGCTGGAAGAGGAAAGAAGAAAAGCTCACTGTTATCTAAATCACTCACGGATTTGTGCTACATTTCCCACCATGGACTATTTCCCCCGGAAACGGAATGATTTCAAATTCATTATGTTCGGTTCTTGGCCAAAGTATTAGCATATATTCCCTTTCTTTTATTTGGACCTTTAATTAATCAGATTTGGGGGAGATCTCATGAATCAGAAACCCAGGGATTTTTTGGGGAGGGAGTTATTCTTGCAATACCGATGACGAGTGAATTTAAATTTACCTAATTCCACTTCTGAAATAAATATTTCTTCCTGACTCAGTTTCCAATTTATTTCAGACTTAAATCGAAGGAACAACAGCCTTCTTTTTTGGTAACTGGGATAAAGTAATAAGAAAAGAAACATGACTATCAGTCAAATGAGAAAACATTTTATTCCTTCATTAGGACTCTGAATGACAAGGAATACATAAAAGAGGTCAGGAATCTAGATAATGCTACAAAATTACCAATGGGCTGTTCCATTAGTTCAACTTTTATTTATTTTGGCTATAATGCAAGTAGACATTCATTAAACAGCTGGGGAGGAGGTAAGTTCGTTTAAGCTGCTTAAAGAATCACATTCCTCGTACAAAATATTTCTTGTCTTATGTACAGTAAGTATCATCCGTAGCTGTATCGTGTACGAAGCTGCAAGATGAAGCCCTCCCATGTGGGACCGACGTGACGATGAGTAGTTACCTATTTGGTGGCCGTAACTATACTAAAATCAGAGTGTCTGTGGGATGAAGTCATGAAAAGAGACTGCTTCTTCTATTACTTCAGAATCACACAGATGCTTTTTCTTTACACAAGGCAAGCTCTAACAAGCACGAGGAAAACCCGTCATATGATCCCTTCATTTGCTGACAGTATTTTTTAAGTAGAGAGACTTAATGATCATTTGGTAAATAAGAACCGTAGTTATGAACCATTAATGACATCGAGGACATTTGCCTTCCCTATAGATAACCATACGCACCCCTCAAATACCGCATCCATTAGCAAGTAATTCAAGCTGTCTCGCCAGTGGAGTTGGTAACAGTCCTAATCTGACATTCCAAAGTAGCTGTATCTCTTGGGAAAACAAGGCTATTACCCACTATCATTTCTGTTTCGGCTTGACATCTGTGGAAATTTCAACACAGGTTATCCCTCCCCCTGTCTCCATAAAACTTTTACATAGCAGCTGATTAATTTTTTGGACAGAAGGAAGGCAAAGCCTTATCTGCTTTTCCCCGTCTGCCCAGAACTGGCCCCACCCCCAAGTGGGTCTCAGGCCACACAGCGAGGTGCATAACCGTCCTGTCACAAATCCCACAAATCCCACATTGCTGGGTGGGTGAAGCCCAAACCAGTGCTCCGGGCAGCTTAGGAATGACATGGTTTATTTTCCAATTTCTGCATTTCAAAATCCGACATTCCCATGATGTGCTTCTGTTTCTAGGAATTCCGTGTAAAGGAAATTAAGAGAGATTAATACACAGCTCTGGATAATGGCTCTAGATTATTGATGAGCTCAGGATTCCAGTGTTCAACCGATATATAGGTTTTTTCTAACATGGTACGCTTTGGAAATAAAACGTCTGCAGGGTAAAAATAGTTTTTAAAGGCTACAGAATATTATATAAGTATTTTAAATAAATAGAAACACTGTTAATAAAAATTTTAAAATCATGGGGAAAAAAATCTCTTCCTCACATATTTTTCTACGGAGTATAAACCGTATGAGACATTTTTATTAAGAGGTAACATATTACACTTAGTCAAAAAGGTGATAAAGCTTGACATTTATATTAAGGAATATTTCTTGGCTTCACTTTAGTATAATCATCAGATGGATCATGGGGGGGAGGGGAAGGGGACAGTGCACAACCGTTTTGGTTCAGCAAGGACTCCCGACTGCACCATTTCGAGGTGCCACAGGAACGAAGGGTTCATTTTCCACCACCGAACGTGACTCTAAAGGGGTGATGAAATGGAATTCGGTGGATGAGGGGAAGGAATGTAGAGGTAGTTATGAGGAAGTTCCAGAATGTTCAGCACAGTTTCTGGTTAGTTCTGTCCCCTGCTTTGTGGTGGTCATTGCTACGCTCCCAATTTCCTTCTCTCTCGGTCTCTTTCTCCATGCAAGGGTGAGGGAGAGGGCCGAGGGAGGGCAGTGGAGCAACGGGGCTGTCCACGGCCACCTGGGTGCTGCTGAATGGGGAAGAGGAAGGTGGATGATGTGAAAGGGGGAACCTCATTCTACCGAGGGGGAAAAGGCAGAAGGCTGGCAAAGAACCCTTGGCAGAAAAATGCCTGTTTCCTCAGGTGTAAAACGACAAGGGGTTGCCTGGAGGCTCTGACGGCCCCTTTGATCTAAATCCTATGGTTCCTCCGGGTTCTTTAATGGCTCAAGTGGGCCTAATGGAACCAAGTTTTCAGAGTCTTTCAAACACCAAAATTCACTGAAATGGGACACCAGTATTGTGTTTAACATATAACCAAAGATAAAAGTTATTTACTGAAAAGCCAATGAATTAATAAACTATGATGCTTCCACTAAGTGACAGACAGTTTTATGGGTAACTTGAGGTTACATTAATAAAAATAAGCTTCATATGCCTGTTCAATAGGGGCTATAAAATTGTGTATTTCTTAAAAAAAAAAATTGGATAGCAACAGTGTTTGTGCTCGAAGAAGTAGCCCGATTCTCAGCAGTTTATTAAAACAAGAAAAAGCCTTTAAAGTACATTTACAACCCTTTGTGTAAATAACGTTTACATAATTTAAACAATTTCTTCAGCTTTGCTGCCCCATCTGCCCAAGGCCCCAAGTCCCTCCCGTCTCCAAGAGGAAGCAGGGAGAGCCATAAGGTCTCACGGAGCCGCAGAGTTAATGGCATGTATCATTTACATTGAGGGCATGGCATGTTTGCAAACGGGCTCACCACTGAGTGATGAAATGTACAAATGGCTCGGAGAACTCTCCAACCGGAAGGACGGGCGAATCCTGGGATGGAGGAAAAACAAGTCACCAAAAGTCACAACAATTCCTTTTCTTCCTTTATATTCACCCCCCCGCCCCCCAAGGAGCAGGATAAAGATGAATCTATAACAAGGATTCACCAGCATGTGGAAAGGAATATAAGGCCTCATCCAATTAAAAAGGCTGTCTACACCCTCTCCCACATGTTTACGTAAAAATGCCAAATTTAAAGCCACATACATTTTACAATGGTGAGAAACACGAGAGCAAAGAGGGAGGGGAGGTGAAAAAAGGACAATGATAGCCACAGGGTAGGAAAGAAGGTACGAAAGTGTAAATGAGAAATTAATGATTATTTAAGTAACACACAAATGGTCTTGTAATTAACAAAGAGCTGTGAAATTATTCTTGTGTTGACCTTTGTTTCTTTTATTGGATTTGCTATTTATTTACACTTCCCTTTTTATTTACATTTATTTGTATATTCAACTGCTCTTAACTGCTTGCTGAATCATGTGGGTCAGGTTTTTTGTTTATTTGTTTTTGTTTTTTATTTTAATAGAAAGGCTTTTATAGGGGAAGCTGTTTCCTGAAAAGGAATTTTCGCCTATTTGCCAATCTGGGCAAACTGGTCCTGTGAGAAAGGCAGTGAATTAAGGACACAATGAAGAACCCCCACCTTGACCACCAAACAGAACTGGGGTGGAGGTGGGAGCCACTTAAAAGAGCAGGAAACAGTAAGGAGGGCACGTATTGCATGGTGCACTGGGTGTTATACGCAACTAATGAATCATCGAACTTTACATCGGAAACCGGGGATATACTGTATGGTGACTAACATAATACAATAAAAAAACATTAAAAAAAATAAAGAGCTAATATTCAAGCAGGAAAAAAAAAAGAGCAGGAAACAATGAAGCCACAAATGACAACCACTGAGTAACACAGGGAGCAAACCCCATTACCATTTGCAAAGGAAGGCTTTAAGAATTTAGGAGTTTTTCCAAGAATGACAGAGAGTGCCACTGTGTTTATAGTGTATCGGCTCAGGATGTAATGAAATTACACTGCAGAGTACTTTAACAGTCATCTCATTAGACCTACAGTTGGAACAAGAGAGCCACATAAAGTAGGCAGCTGCAAATGACTCCATTCCCATCTATTCTCATTTGCTATTAAAAATACCTTTCGGCGGCTTTTTTCCTCTCTGACATCCCTACACAAAGTGCCCTGCAAAGTATGATACATGCACCTATTTAAATTAACAAAGGAATGACTTATTTTAATCTCACTGTGCTTTGGAGTGCTTTGGCCATTTGGATGAGCAATATATCATTACATACAACCTTCCAGCGCTGCAGGCAAGAAACTCAGAGCATGCAGCATTTGGTGGGAGCCAAACAATTTCTCTAGCACACAACTGTGTCAAATGCATGCATGTATTCATTATTGAGAACGAGAGGAAATAGCTTTGATGTAGTGGAAAAAAGAAGATGATAAAAGCACCTCTACAATATGCGTGTCATTATCAATGGTGGCAGATAGATACAATTGCACAGCCTCCTATGTGATTAGTAAATATACATATAATTGCTGTGGCCAATTATCAGAAAAATGAGATCGGTAATTACAAGACAGAAAATTAACTAGAACTCTTATTAAGGCTTTGTTTCCAATTCAAACAATTGGAAACTGCTGGAAAATACAATTAAATCAAAAGGAACTGAGGGGGTCAAAGCAGCCAAAAAAAAAAAAAAAATCCCAAAGAGGTTAAAAGAAACGGAATGTGAACAAAAAAGCTTAGATTTTGCCTATCTGTCCTCTGAATTTACTCTATTCGTCCAGAGCAGCAGAAGGTTAGTAATCATAAACTTAAAATTCTCATCAGTAGAGAAAGGCTTCCAAGAAGAAAGGAAAACAAAGGAAAATGGGAGTGAAATAAAATCTTGCCCAGTTCAAAGGATTACATGAAGGCATTACACAGAGAGGACATGAAAAACAGGGGGCCGATGAAACTGTCCACTCAGAAGAAACAGGCGCACAATAACATGACAAGTCTTCGATAAAGGTACTATAAAATGGTCACACAAGTCCCATCGGTTTGAAGAGCAAAAATAAAACATGATATCAATTTCAGCCCGGCCTGTTTTAGGAAAGTCATATATATATATCTCACTGCGCCTGCAAGATTCTACAAGGCCCAGTTCAAGAAATGACATTTCACTGTCTCAGAAACTATTAGTAAAAAAATGGTTCAAAGTCTGAGGTTCAAAAACTATGGACTCTGATCAGGTAGTCAGTCATCTAAGTCATCATTTCCAGAATTCTTTTGGAGGTTCTAGCACTGGGAGTGTCGGAGGAGTAGTTGATTTAAAATTCAATGTTTAGGAAGATAAAAGCCTACTGCCTTAATGTGGCTGAATATTTACTAAGATGGTTAAAATTCCGGACCGGTTTTCTACAAGGATCCTAGTATAAAACATGATGCTAATGCGGGCCTCATTTCAAAGTATGATACCAAGAGTAAATTAATGAATTATAGACTAGGCCACTTGATGAAGATGTCATTTTAACATGGATGAGAAACAAAACGAGGGAATGTGACATCTTTGCATGGGTAGTTAATTTTATTTAAGACCTGATATTGTAGCCTGTTAAGTTCCTCATAATATAAAACTAAGGAACACTGGGTGGTACCCATGAATAATTTATTTCACTTGTGAAAATGCCAGCCCAAGTCGACTTTACAGAACCGCGGAGAGTGGAGTCTCATCTCAGGGGTGCCTGGAAAGAATCACTCATCAGAGATGCAGGGGGAAATTCTAATCTCACATGCATAATGCCAGATATTTCTTTCCCTTTTAAAATCCGTGTCTCTTGCATACCTCAAAGGAGAATTTTCTGAGATACAGAAGACTGACTGGCGGGGGGGGGGCAGGGGGAGGTGGTCAGAATGTCACACACAAATACAGGGGGTGGAGGGGTGAGCAAAGGAGTCCTCTGAGAGTCTCCCACTCCACAAAAGCACTCAGGCTGTTAACACTCCAAAGGAAAGCAAATGAAGAGACCTGCTGGTGTTCACCACACTGGGAGGAATTTAAAGTATACTTTTCTCATTTTTAAGCAAGTAAAATCAGAAGTTTGTTTAGAAGAGCATTGTAGAACACTTCCGAGAACCTGCCTGTGGAATTCAAATCTGAGAGAGGGAGGGAGGGAGGCTGAGTGGAGATGTCCCAGTTTCCCCGCAGCTCCCAGGGAGGGGGGCGCATCGAGGTACCGCTGGGTTAGCGGGAGCCTGAGAACCGTGCCAAGGGGTTCAGGGATCTAGTCGGGTCCTTGCTGCAACTCATCAGAAATGTGCTCTGAGAAACATGGGTTCAGGGAAGATGAATAAATACATTTCAAAAATATAAACACAAACTGGAGAAACATTTACACTAATAACTCTCAGGCCTGGCTGAAACCGACTCTCAACTGTTAATAAAAGTCACTCTTTTTAAGACCCTGGGTGCCATACTTCACCTTAAGGGCTTTTTTTGGGATGCTTTTCTGTTGAACCTCTAAGCACAGAGGTATGGAGTGAAACAGTGGACACAACCTTAACCAGAAGCCTTAACCTGAGATTCTAGTCCCAAGTCAACTTTAGAGTCCTGCTAAAGGGACACAAAGCTGGGTCTTGTTATCAAGCCAGCAACGGTTACATAAAAACAGCTGCCATAAACCATTTCAGTAAGCAATTCTGGTCATCAAGGAGGACAGTCTCCAAGTCTCAGAGGTTTCAGTAACTACCTGGTCAGCCCCTTTTGCTAAACAACTGGAACACAAGCACGGGGCATGCTAGAGAACAGCGAAGGACAATGGGAAAAAAGTTTGAGTGATGCCTTTGCCTTGTGAATAATGAACAGTTCAGGAAGGTCAACCCATTACAACTGAAACTGTTTAATTATTAATTATGCACAATCTATGAGCAAAAGGACAAGTTCAGAATGTTTAATGTATGCTAACTTCAACTGGACTCTCTCTGGGTATTTTGTTATTAGCACTTGTCAGCAAGGTACTCAGGCATAAAAAAAGGCAAGCAGCAGAAAATCTGAGTGTGTGTGTGTGTGTGTGTGTACCTACACACTCAAAAAGGAGGGGAGGGGAGGAGGGAGAAGGAGGGCTGACTCCAATCATTGCTGCTGCCAGTTCACTTGCAGACAACTATGCCAATAAGCACACTTTGTGACCTTGAGAGCAGGCAGGTAGGGTGGGTACTCCAAATACAGAAAATAAAGATGAGGCAAATGCTTTGAAATCATTTACTTAAAAGGAGCTCATTATTTCAAAGGCATAGTTTTTTGGCTTTGGAAAGATTCAGGACAATGTTCGTGCATGTCCACGTGTGTGCACGCATGCATGAGTGTATGGAAAATGGGTAGAATCTGAATTCAGTGGATTATATCAGTGTCAATTTCCTGGTTGTGATACTGTACTATACTTACAAGCTATTAACATTGGGGGAAACTGGGTGAAGGGTAAACAGGCTCTCTCCATATTATTATTATTTTAAAAATTATTATTATTTATTTTAGAGATGGAGAGGGGAGGGACAGAGGGAGAGGGAGAGAGAGGATCTTAAGCAAGCTCCATGCCCAGTGTGGAGCCTGATGCAGGGCTCAATCTCACGACCCTGAGATCATGATCTGAGCTGAAATCAAGAGTCGGACATTTGGGGCGCCTGGGTGGCTCAGTCGTTAAGCGTCTGCCTTTCGCTCAGGGCATGAACCCAGAGTCCCAGGATCGAGCCCCACATCGGGCTCCTCTGCTGGGAGCCTGCTTCTTCCACACTCACTCCCCCTGCCCGTGTTCCCTCTCTCACTGGCTATCTCTCTCTCTCTGTCAAATAAATACATAAAATCTTAAAAAAAAAAAAAAGAGTTGGACATTTAATCAACTGAGCCACCCAGGCGCCCCTCTCCATATTATTTCTTACAACTGCATATGAATCTCAAGTGATGTTGAAATAGAAAGTTTAAAAAGAAAAAGGTAAGGAACTATTTTTAAAAACTCTGATGAGGTCCAGATTCTTGGTGGAGCTTAGCTTTGTGTAAGGGGAAAGGCTGGCATAACTATTCAATGGAAAAAAGTTAAGGGAACTTCGCTTGAAAAAATATACCTGAGGATTTAATTTTGCCTTTAATTCATAATTATGGATAATAATGAAACCTGACAAGGATATGGTAGTTAATTCAAACATTGATAGGGCATAGACATAAAGTACTACGTAATAAAAATGACAGTCATTCATTACTTATTTGCTGGTTTGTTCATTCAGTAATTTTCTTGACCACCTACCATGTCAAAGGCTCTGAGCCTGGCATTGTGGGACGACTGATATTTAATCCATAACCTTAAAGAATCTGTGTACTATTCAGGAGGACAAGATGTGTCCCCCTAATAAAGAGCCCTGCAAGATGGAGGAAATGGCCAAGTAAGGGCTGTACTGGGGAGCACCAAGTCTGGCTGGTACACATAAGTTCATAAGGGAGAATGACAGAAAACAGAGTACGAGTCTGGAGAGACCTTCTTTGCCCTCCTACCTTCTTCCTTCCTCACTTCCAGAGAGTACTGGGGAGGAGGAGGGACCTGGAACATTTGCTTCTATGTCCTGTTTCCTTCTCTTCATGCAAAACAGACTTTCCTTCAAACCAAGATTTTATGCTTACTAGCAGTAAAAGAAGGAAGACAGAAGAAGGGCAACTTCTCAAAAATCTCAAGGTGTTGGCCACGCCGGCAAATTCTAAGGTCAGTTGTGCTGTTGGTTAGATTAAACCAGCTTGGCAAGTTAAACAGAATATGGCAAGCCTTCTAACATTTTTAAATAGCTTATTTCCAGATTTCATGGTGTCAAGCCATCAAGTCAATAGGTAGTTAAAATCAGAGAATCACCTAGAGTCTGATCAGTATTGAGTTAATGCACTAACATTCAAAAAATAAATTTTCTAATTCGAGCCTAATCTTCCTTTGGCCTGGCCCAACGATTTCTGTTCCTAAACACTGGGATTCACCCTAATTGCCACAGCTCTTTTAGACTGTTCCACTTTTGTCCACAGGGTTGGGATCAAAGGTCGTTTGTAATTCCAGTGGCTTCACGTCAGGCAGCACAGCATTTTGCCTTGTTAGACCCCAAACTGGTTTTTGATTCTCCACTGTTCACTACCTTAAAAGAACACTTTTGTGAGACAACGGCAGAATCCACAGGACAAAGCTCCTCTGGACTGAGAAGGAAACCTGGTGTGTTTGAAAAAAAAAAAAAAAAACAGAAAAAAAACCCACACAAAAAACTGCACCCTCCCCTTTAAAGATCTCCACAGAAACTAATCTACAAACTAAGTATCTATCTGTCCAAAGTGTAATCCAATGGTAGATTTGGGAAAGTGGCTCAGTTTTAATATTGTGAAGGTCCTCGGTGTATCTGTAGGGTGCTGCTCTAACGGACTGTAGCGGGGTGGGGTGAGAGGGGACAAGGCAGTCACATCTCACCTTGTCAGAGAGGAAGGTGGGAACTAGATGACAGCTATTCTAGGTCAGCCAGAGAATGAGACAACAGCCCGGCTTAAGATACAAGCGAACCATAATTACACATCGGAGTTGTACAAGTTCAGACAATGCTTATGAAATCACTCACTTAAAAATATGGCCGCTCTGTGAGGAGACGATTGGTATTTTGACATCATGCGTATTTTTGATTTCACAATGCAGACAGAACTGACCGAATCTTTGGGGTGTTAGGAGGGACGGTGCTGGGAATGAGGCTGTGAATTTAGGAAGGCTTGCAGATGGACGTCATGAGAAAAGAAAGCCTCTGACCCTCCTCCGCTGGAGACCAGCAAGCCCTCCTTTTACTCATCCCACTCCACATCAAGCCCTGAGCGGAGAAAGTGAAAGATGATTCAATTTCCACACCGGGTCACCCCATGCTCTGGGTGCCAGATGTGACAAATCACACGTGTGGGCACTCTGGTGTGAAGTTCTGTCCACTGGGTCTGGGCTGACAGTAGCAGCTCATTTAACTTGTCTCAGAAGGACCTGGAACCAGGGGCAAAAGGCCTGAATTTTTGCCACTTAAACATCCCCCTGACCTATAAACCCTTAAATCAAGGGACAACCAGCTGTTAGCCAAGTGAACACCACAACCGGACGGCTTATAAAAAACACAAACATAAATGAACAGGTCTAGAAGAATCTGTCTGTAGGTAATTGGGACTTGAGATTATAAAGACTTTTTCCTGTTTTTTTCTCCTCAACATGTTGTAGAAGGTCTTCAGTACTGAGGTAAAAGACAAGAGGGAAAAAAACCTTTGTCATTAATATCAAAACTAACCCATCATTTAGTCTACAATTTTTTGGCCACTTCAAAGGTTTATATTTACTCAGAGATTTTCTAGACCTATGGCAAAGATCTTGGTGTTTTATTAAATTCCTTGAAAAGAGGTAGAGAACTGGAACGTGGATTAATCTTTGAAACCATATTTACAGTTGCTTTCTCTCTGAAGCTAATGAACAACCCGTTTTTTTCTCTTTTTATTTTAGGTCACTTGTTGGTCATAGGCTGTAGGTCACAGTATTATTTAGAGGTGTCCACATGAACAGTACACACACACTCGCACACTAACATCCACACATACGTCCCCTTTCCGTGGCATGGGCAGAACAGCAAAAACATGCCTGTCTCATACCAAAGGGATTGCATTTACAAAAGTAAAACCCGTTATTGTCCTCTCGGTAGCCTCCCAATGCATTTCCATTGCTCTTCCATAAAACACTGCTGCAAATAATCAAGCATGACCATTGACATCCACAAGATTGAGTTTTAGGAACCATTAAATGAGCTCACCCTCGTGGGAAGCCTCCTGCTCAGGCTGGTCTAAAGGTAATTATTCAGCAATTCCTACCTGTGGTTTTACCTTGTCCCTGTATAGTGTTTGAATTTCATATGCTGGTAAGGGCAATTTTTTTTCCTCGGGAAAAGTCCAGCTACACGTGTTTGATCCGGGACTTAAATTATAATGTTAATATACACCCTTCACCAGGTTCGATGTGCAGAAGTGCTGATTAAAAGCCATCTTAGATTAAAGGGAGATCATAAACTATATTAAACAAAAAACGAAAGAGGAGAAATCTCAGGGAGAATAATAACCCTTAACAGATTCCGAAATGAAAGGAATTAACTCCTCCTCTTTTCCTAGGTAAGGGGTTAACACAGAGCTATCTGAACTACACGCACACATCGTTCAAGGGCAAGAACCTGGCAGGTCCGTGTCCTGAAAAATCAACAAGCCATAACACTATCAAGTCAGACTCTGAGAACTCACACTGAAATCCAAAGACCACATCGTCACACTGTATGTCCTCCTGATGTTCACTCGACTGTTAGTTAAAATAATTACCGCCATTTGCCACCTGCACTGCAAGCTACGGAGAAGGGAAAAAACAGACCTTCCCGGGGCTGCACGGTGCAGGAGTGCTGGTGGGATTTGCTTACCTATTTTTATAAACAAATTCAAAGGCTATGTGAGCTGTGACTCAAAGGCTGAAAATTATATGTGAAATTGTGCTCTACCTGGTTCCAAACAATAAACTCGGAGAGAAGGGAATTTAAAGCTGGGTAAAGAAGATAGCGCATCAGTTTAAAATTAGTCAATATAAGAGGAACAAAGAGAGGGAGACAGGGAGGGAAGAAGGGGGAGGAAGTGAAAAAAATAGAACTACATACTGTGAAATGAACAAGTTCAGTTAGAATGTTCATCAGGATTTGGAAAATCATAATGCCATCTGCTACTCTGGACCTCAGAACATCAGGGATCTCGTGGGCCCAGACGCTTCCATTTCCAGGAGGAAGGAAGGAACTTATACTCCCTGGAACACTGCCTCCATTCTGGAATGGAGGCAACACCCCAGCCGACCGGTTTGGAATCTCTTTTGAGAACATTTGCACTGTTCACATACGCGTTTTCCCTGGTTTAGGGAAAATGAACGGCAGGCAAAATGATTACAGCAACTCGGCAGTGAGGCGGAGCGGTGCCCTAGCCTGAGCTGCTGGGTAGCTGACCCTGGTATCCAGCTTGAGCTCAGGGTGTGTAGGTCCCATCATGGTGGATTAAATGAGCATTGTCCTACGGCTGGATAAGACTTCACAATAGAGCAACACATGTTAAATGACAGCAGCCAAAATTGGCCCCACCAGGCAACTGCCCATTCACAGAACGCTATTCACAGGCCTCCACCACCAAGAAATTAATTCATTAATAATACATCAGGCTTCATGGACAATTCAACGAAAACAACACAAAGCTACTTGTTCAATGACTGCCTAAAAGATGCAAAATTTTTCCTGGTTAAAACAAACAAACAAACAAAACCCAAATCTAATTGACTTACTGTAATCTAAATCACAGGGACGTTTATGCTAATATTTTGGTTAGTAAACAAGAAGAAATGGAGAAAGTCTATCTACTGAATTCATTCAGTGCCACGAGGAAATAATAAAAATACAGATTTTTCTTCATTAGCTAATAAAACCTGAATTTATAGAACTGTGTATTTAAAAATTATTTTTTCCATTTAAATGACTTTGTACATCTTTCAGACTATCAGGAAAAATTTTGCTTTTAACTTGTTTCTTCTGTTACATTTTTTTAAACTCACTTTCTTTCTCCTCCCTCCTGACAACTCATAAATATGAATTAAATATAATTATAAATGAACAGAACATTAACTTTTGGATTACTGCTGTGTTTTGGTAGAATGTTAATGTCATTTCTAAAGAAACAGTTATTACCAATAGAAAAAGTAATTACTAAAGGAACCATGGCCTTAATGCTAACCTATTTTCCATCTTCAAACCAGCCAAACTGTATTAATTTAAACATACTGGACTTTTCAAAGGAGGTATTAGATTTCTAAAGGTTGCCTTACATAAAAGAGGAGTATCAGTTTTCAGGGTCCCAATGATATATTCCCAACACTATGGGACACAGGTCTAGTTCACAATATCGCTGGAGGACAAGACTATTGTGTATCCACTTATATTAAGTTACCAAGTTTCTAATGCCTCGGTCATTAACTCATACAAGTTACAAGCGTCATGGAATTGTGTATCAACACCCACGTACTCGAGTCGTTAAGAGTGTTAGCCACTGCGGTCGGAAGCTCGGGCCTGCACAGCTCATCAGGGAGCTCAGGCCAGTGAGTCTTGTCTCAGGGTAAACTGCCTGCAGTTTCGTGTCGTGAAAGGAAGAGGCCTGCCTTTGGATGCTGGGAGCAGGAGAGATGGGCATGTTCCTTTTACTAACTTCAGAAGCCAGAATTACGGCAAAGTCCCCCAGGCAAAATAAAAAAAAAGAATGGATATTATTTCCTCTGGGATTGGTTAATACCACTTTTTGAATTCCAGGGAGGTTTCCTTAGGCAACCATTTTCACCCCCACTGGCCGCCCCCTGAGAACACCTGCTATGTTCATAGCCCAGTAGCTTCTCACTTAGCCAGCCCCCAGTAACCTGTCTGGGAACGAGTGATTCTGCAAGAATGATTGTTTTCTAAGATAACAGAGGGTTTAAGAGCCAAATCTTCTGTATATATAAATCTTTCTAAAAGGAGTCAAGCTCCTTCCTGCTGATTTAAACAGATATGCAGAATAGAATTCAATTTTTTCTTAAAGGCCGGGAGTCATTCTTAGAGACAGCAAAACTGAACTGTGTTGCAATACATCTATGCCTTTGGGGCACGTCTGCAATGCTTTCCAAGTTGTTTTCTTTTATAGCTTTTAAAATAATCTCTCCTTTTGATGCCACAATGTTCAGCTGTCACTTTTTGCTCCATCAAGGTCAGTCATAGGGTAGTAAGTGGAAAGAGCCATACCCTTTGACTGCCACTCAGTTTCCTCATCTGTAAAATGGAGTGTTAATGGGAAAGCAACATGTTTCCTTGGGGGAAATGTCTTGTAAACGATAAAAGTTAAGCCTAGACTTCTGAATTTCGATAAAGGACTATGTAAATTAGCTAAGTACCTTCTCATCATATACTTTCTCTTACTTTTTTGGATTTGTTTTTCTGCAGTCTTGAAAAAACAAGTAGTAAGTCCTTATAATTATGCATACACTTCATTTAACAAATACTTGTATGTGACCACTGCATGTGAGGTGAAACAGTATAAAGAGAGAAATGAAAAGCCTAGGAACTTAGAGTCTAGTTGATAAACTACGTATAATTGGGTCTGGAGCAGGAATTAATAATACATTTTCTTAAAAGATTTTATTTATTTATTTGTCAGATAGAGAGAGAGAGAGAGAGAGAACACAAGCAGGGGGAGCGGCAGGCAGAGGGAAAGGCAGGCTCCCTGCTGAGCAAGAAGCCCAATGCAGGGCTTGATCCCAGGACCCTGGGATCATGACCTGAGCTAAAGGCAGACGCTTAATTGACTGAGCCACCCAGGTGTCCCTAATAATACAGTTTTGAATGAGGGGTGTGGTACCATCCTATGAACAGAATGCTAATCGCCTTCTTCCCGCAAACATGCCTTTCTCTCTGTGTGACCCATGTCAGCGAGGGCCTGACTGCCCCAGCTGTGTGCTTCATCCCTGACCCCACCTCTCTACGTTCCCCTACATCCGATTATTCACCCAAATCAGTTTATTCTATCTTCTATCTCCTACTCTTCAAACATGCTCAGGCTAATTAAAAGCCCTCGTACTCTCTGATCAGAAGTACAGCTTCCTCACTGCCCCTCCCAAAGTCTTCCACAACCTGTTAGTGATTTTTCTGAAACAGGAATCTGGTTCTGTTGATCACGTTTAAAACGTTCAGGGCCCTCCCCCGGAAAGTGCCTTCAGGCACAGTGCGTAAAGATCCTCTGAAACGTGGCCCTTGTCTCATCTCCTGATACTTTGCCAAGCACTGCAGCCAAGCTGAACTCCGTAGAGGCTTCTGGTATCTGAGACTAACTCCAGTGGCCCTTCGGGGTCCCAATTCTCTGTAGAAACTTCTGGTACATTATCATCTCCTCCATCATCAGCCCTCTCGTCTGCATTTCCCAGCACCTTGTCCACACTTTTATTAGAGGAGTTATATAGCTGCAAACATGATTGAAAACCTTATCATAAATACCTACTTATATGAGTGGTTAAAGTGAGAATCAGTGTGGTCCTCTGAGAGCCCAGACCATCAAGTCTCATACCACTTATATTATCTCCAATTTAGTTTAAAGTGATCTGTTTATATGTGACTGTTTACTGGTCTGCCTCGCGGACTAGAGCAGAAACATTTTAACAGTGGCAATTGCATCCCTATCCCCAATACCTAGCTCTGGGATTAATACAGGTTTACAGAATGATTGTTTGGGATATAATCAATGATTTTCATACCATAATCTATGGAACTTTAAGAATTTTTATGAGAGTGCCATGGGTGGGGTAGAGACAGGGTCGAGGTCTAAGCCTCCCACCCTCTGATCAAACTAGAATGGCTTCAAAGTCCAAAAAAATAAATTCAAAACTTTTGTGTGCCAAAGAACACCAGGAGGGTGAAAAGACAATTCACAGGATGGACAGAGACATTTAGAGTCTCGTATCCAGAATATATAAAGAACTGTTACAACTCAATAATGAGACAAATAACCAACTTAAAAATGGACAATGGAATTGAACAGACCTTTCTCCAAAGAAGATAATCAAATGGATAATCAACATATGAATATATGTTCAACATCATTAATTAAAAGGAAAATGCAAATCAGAACTAGAATGAGAGAACACGTCACATATACCACGATGACTACAATTAAAAAAAAAACAACAAGCAAACCCAGAAAAAAGCAAGTGCTGGCAAGGACGTGGAGAAATTTGAACCCTCATAAACTGCTCGTAGGAATCGAACATAGTATAGTTGCTATGAAATACAGTTTGGAAGTTCATCAAAAAATTAAACAGAATTTTCATATGACCCAGCAATTCCACTCCTAGGTATATATACAAGACAGTTGGAAACATAAGTCCGTGTAAAAACTTGCATACGGATGTTCATAACATCATTATTCGTAAGAGCCAAAAAGCAGGAACAGTTCAACGTTCCTCAACTGATAAATAAACAGAATGTGGTATATCCATACAATGGAACATTACTTGGCCATAAGTAGAAACAAAATACTGACAAATGGCTACAACATGGAAGTGCCCTAAAAACATTATGTTAAATGAAAGAAACCAGATATACAAAAACCAGATATTATATAGTCCAATTTACATGAAATGTCCACAATAGCGAAATCCATATGGACAGAAAGCACCTTAATTAGTGGTTGCCAGGAATTGGAAGGGACAGAGGAATTATGAGTGACCGCTAACAGGTACTGAGTTTCTTTTTGGAGTGATGGAAATGTTCTGGAACTGAGTTGTATACTTTAAAAGGGTGAATTTTGTATTATGTAAATTATTATTTCAATAAAAATTTTTTCAAAGGAGAAGGGACAGACAGAAATGAGTTTCTCTATGATGGCCTCTGTTCTTAGGGGCTGTGTTATATGACAGAGGCCCTTCTCTGCCAGATAGGATGGGCCTCAATAGAAGAAAAGACAAACTTGGACCACATTCTATTTTGTGTAGAACTAGCCTTGCCAGAAAAATCTGTTTTTTAATTTACTCCAAGGAGTATTTACTGAGCCCCCACTTGGGCCATTATCTCTTGCAGGTATTGGGATAAATCCCTGTGCTGGATGACTTCATGATCGAGTGGAAGACAAACTCATGAACCAGATTTATGGTTCCGTATGATAAAAACTGTAATAAAGCTTTTGTAACCAATGCTATGCTGGATGCTGCCTAGCACCGGGCAGGAGCGTGCTAGGATGGAAGAGTGGGAAGGTAACAGGGACAGCTTCAAAGGGGAGATGCCATTTGAGCTGGGCTTTGGAGGATACTTGGGGCATGGACCAAGTGAAAAGGGAGAGAAGGTCATTCCAAGCAGGGGGAGGGGCAACTCTGAAGGTGACTGGCTGACCTAAAGTGAGGCTGAAAAAAATACGGGTGAGAGTCTCAAATGCCGTGCTAATAAGTTTAGATATTATCTTATAGACAGGGTCATCGATGGAAGGCTTGAGAGGTTGAGATCTGTATTTCTAAAAAGATAATTCCATGGAGGTGGAGTGGTAGGAGAAAAAAGGCATAGAGAAAAGCTTAGAAGCTTTTTAATAATGTGCTTTCAAAGCAGACTCTTTCCTCCTTTCCTTCCCCCTTTCCTGGTCCTCAGTCTTCTCATCCCCTTCTTCCCATGTCACCCTCTGCTAGAACAGAGATGCTAGCTGCCTCTTGGTTTGCCCGGTTCATGTCCAAGTCTCTAGCCATGTGATTAACCTCCACCCTCTCCCGCCAAGTGGGCACTGGCATCAAGCGCTGTTTTCTTCTAGGACTGGACATGTTTGCTGGCATTTCTAGAAACTGTTAGAGGAGCCTCATCTAAGTGAAGACTTCTTGTAAGTTCAGGTGTTTGGTGGGGTGGATGACTGTCCCCATTCATAAGGACTCTTTTTTTTCCTTTTTTTTTAAAAACATTTTTTTAAAAAAGATTTTATTTATTTATGTGACAGAGAGACAGCCAGCGAGAGAGGGAACACAGCAGGGGAGAGGGAGAGGAAGAAGGCAGGCTCCCAGCCAAGGAGCCCGATGTGGGTCGATCCCAGAACGCCGGGATCACGCCCTGAGCCGAAGGCAGACGCTTAACGACTGCGCTACCCAGGCGCCCCTCTTTTTTTTTTTTCTTAAGTAGGCTCCAAGACCAGCGTGGAGCCCAATGCAGAGCCCAGACTCATGACCCTGAGATCAAGACCTGAGCTGAGATCAAGAGCCACTCAACCGATTGAGCCACCCAGGTGCCCCTCATGAGGACTCTTTTTAATCCCACGGTAAAGATGTGCATATGCCAGTCAAGCAGCTAAGTAAGGATCCATGGAGGCTCTCATGTCTTCATTAAAATTTATGGTTAAATAGAGTCATAAGAACTCAATGAAGGCACAGAGTTCTTATAAATGGAGGTTTGTAATGATGGGCTATTATTATTCTTGCTATTATTTTTGGCAACAGTCTGTTCCCATCTTAAGCTTTACTTGACGCACCATGGACAACCCCATAGCAATACCCTCCCCCCTTCCCCCAGTTCTTGCCCATCACTCAGCTGGCCACTTTGTTTCCATCTTCCTTCCCTCATCCCCACTGGGGCCTTCTTGTCCAGCTCCTCTTCCTAGCCACAGATCTTGTAGGGAAAGACATCACCTCCCCTACTTCCCACCCTGAGGCACAAAAGTCTCCTTTTTAGAGCTGGCATCTTCCACCACTCTGCCTGTCTATTGGCCTGGAACCCTGGCATTGCTGCAGTGATTCCACTTCCTCGATGGTACCCTTTGACACACAAACATTTTACATTTTGATGGGGTACAATTCTTTTTCCTTGCTTATGCTCTTGGATGTCATGTCTAAGAAACTGTGACCTAAATCACGGTCATGAAGATTTACATCTATGTTTCCTTTTAAGGAGTTTCATAGTTTTAGCTCTAACATTTAGGTCCTTGAACTCTTTTGAATTAATTTTTATGTATGATGTGATTGGTAGGGGTCCGAACTCATGCTTTTGCATGTGGATATCCAACTGTCCCAGCATCATTTGTGAAAAAAATGATTCTTTCACCATTGAATGGTTTTGGCGTCCTCGTTGGAAAACAATTGACCATGGATATATGGGTTTATCTCCGGACTCTCAATTCTATTCCATATGTCTGTCCTTATGCCAGAACCATACTATCTTCATTATGGCAATTTTGGAGTTTTGAAGTCAGGAAGCATGAATCCTCCTACTCTCTCTTTTTCCCCCAAGACTGTTTTAGCTATTTTGAGTTCCTTGCATTTCCCTATGCATTTTGGGATCAGTTCATCCATTTCTGCAAGAGCCTACTGGGATTTTGACAGAGACTGCACTGAACCTGTATACCAGTTTGGGGAGTACTGCCACCTTAACAATATTAAGTCTTCCATTCCCTGAACATGGGATGTCTTTCCATTTATTTAGGTCTTAAATTTCTTTCAATAATGTTTTGTAGTTTTCCACTTTTGTTAGATATCTTCCTAAGTCTTTTGTTCTTTTTGATTCTTTTGATAACTTGATTTGTTTTAATTTCATTTTGAATTACAAGTGTATAGAAATACAATTGATTTTGGGGCACCTGGGTGGCTCAGTTGGTTGAGCATCTGACCCTTGGTTTCGGCTCAAGTCATGATCTCATGAGTCATGAGATCAAGCTCGGCATTGGGTTCCACACGCAGGAGGGAGTCTGCTTGAAGATTCTCTCCTTCTGCCCTTACCCCACTCATGTGGATGCACGTGCACTCTCTCTCCCTAAAATAAATAAATCTAAAAAAAAAAAGAATATAATTGATTTTTGTGTGTTCTTGTATCCTACAACCCTGCTGAACTCATTTATCAATAGTTTTGTGTGTATCTTGTAGTGTTTTTTATAGTATCATGTCATCTATAATATAGTTTTGCTTCTTCCTCCTCAACCTGGATGCCTTTTCTTTTTCTTATTTTCCTGTGTAGAGTCTCTATATAAAGTCAAACAGGAGTGGTGAGAGTGAACATCTTTGTCTTTTCCTGATCTTAGTTAAGGGGGAAGCTCTTTCAGTCTTTTACCATGAAGTATGATGTTAGCTGTGGGGCTTTAGATGTTCTTTATCAGGTTGTTGAAGTCCCTTCTCTTCCAACTTTGTTGAGTGTTGTTTTTTTTTTTTTTTTAAATCAAGAAAGGGTGGTAGATTTTTGTTAAATGCTTTTTCTATGTCTACTGAGATGATTGTGGGATTTTTGTTTTTTATTCTACTAATATGGTGTATTATATTGACTGATTTTCATTGGGCCAAACTTGCTTTCTGGGCTTTATTAATATGTGTAATTTTATATGCTGCTGGATTCAGTTTGCTGGTATTTTCTCAAGCATTTTTGAATGTATATTGATAAGAGAAATTGGTCTACGGTTTTCTTGTGAAGTCTGTTTGTCTGTGGTATCAAGATATTACTGGCCTCCTAGAAGAAGTTTGGAAGTATTCCCTTCTCTTCTATTTTTTGGAAGAGTTTGAGAAGGATTGGTGTTAAATCTTCTTTAACACCCATGAAATCATATGGTCCTGGGCTTCCCTTTATGGGAAGTTTTAAAAAATTGTATTTGCTTGTTGTAAGTCTACTCAGATTCTGTATTTCTTCCTGAGTCAGTACTGGTAGTTTAAGTTTTCCTAGGAATTGTCCACTTCATCCAGGTTATCCAATTTGCTGGCATATGATTGTTCATGTCATTTTCTTATCCTCCTTTTTAACTCTGTAAGGTTGGCAGTAAGGAGCCTGCTTTCATTCCTGATTTCAGACATTTGAGTCTTCTCTCTCTCTCTTTTTGGTCAGTCTAGCTAAAGGTTTGTCAATTTTGCTGATCTTTTCCAAGAACAAAATTTGGTTTCATTAATTTTCTCTACTGTTTTTCTATTCTCTATTCTGTTTATTTCTGCTCTAATTTTATTATTTCCTTCTGTCTGCTTGCTTTGAATATGGTTTGCTCTTCTTTTTTCTAGTTCCTTCTAGTAGAAGTTTATGTTACTGATTTGAATCTTTCTTCCTTCTCAATGCAGGCATTTACAGCTAAAAATTTCCCCCTGAACATTGCTTTTGCTGCGTCCCATGAGTTCTGGTATGTTGTGGTTTCATTTTTGCTCATCTCAAAATATTTTCTAATTTCCCTTGGGATTTATTCTTTGTCTCACTGGTTACATATATGCTGGCAGTGTACTGTTTCCATATATTTGTATTTTTGTTCTGTTTTCTCCCTCCTGGGCCCCTTGGCTCCTTGGTCAGCTGTCCATTTAGTATCCATACTCTGTCCGTGCCACTGTCCTCTATCAAAGGCCTGCTCTGCACTCATCTTCTTCAGAAAGCCTTCTTGGAGTAAGCAGGAGAGATAAACTCTCCAGCGGACCCGCCCCCATGCTCTACATAGAGTGCTATGCCATGACATTCCTAAGGCCAAATCCTTTTTCCTTTCTATTCACAGCAGGGAAGAAGAGTCAGTGTATCTCAGAATTATTGAGCTAGCATCTTCAACAATCAAGCCTATTGTTCGTCTACACACCTGGCCCAATTTATAGCCCATTACTAGCCACTAAAGTTTGTGTCTCTACTTCAGAATATAAATTTTGGAATTCCACAAATCCTGTAGTTTTAAAAAAAATTTTCTACTTGAGTACAGTTGACACACAATGTTACATCAGTTTCAGGTGTACAACACAGTGATTTGACCACTCTATACATTATGCTGTGCTCACCACCAAGTGTAGCTACCATCTGTCACCATAGAATGCTATCACATTACCATTGAATATATTCCCTGTGCTATAGCTTTCATACCTGTGACTTATTCATTCCAGAACTGGAGGCCTGTACCTTCCACTGCTTTTCACCCATTTTGCTCCCTCCTCCCCCGCCCCAAGCTCTGGGAACTACCAGTTTGTTCTCTGTATTGATGAGTCTGTTTTTGCTTTTATTTATTTGTTTTATTTTAGAGTCCACATATAAGTGAAATCATACAGTATTTGTCTTTTACTGTCTGATTTATTTCACTTAGTATGATACCCTCTAGGTCCATCCGTGTTGTCACAAATGGTAAGATCTTATTCTTTTTTATGGCTGAATAACATTCCACTGTGTGTGTGTGTGTGTGTGTGTGTGTGTGTGTGTGTACACATACATCTTCTTTACCTATTCATCTATCAATGGACACTTGAGTTCTTTGATATCTTGGCTATAATAAATAATGCTGCAAAGAACACAGGTGTGCACACATCTTTTCAAAGTAGTGTTTTTGTTTTCTTTGGGTAAATATGGAGTAGTGGAATTACTGGATCATAGGGTATTTCTATTATTAAATTTTCGAGGAAACTCCATACTGTTTTCCACAGTGGCTGCACCAATTTACATCCCCACCAACAGTGCATGAGGGTTCCCTTTTCTCTATATCCTCACCAATATTTGCTACTTCTTGTCTTCTTGATTCTAGCCATTCTGACAGGTGTAAGGTGATAGCTTGTTGTGGTTTTGATGTGTATTTCCCTGATGATGAGTGATGCTGAGCATCTTTTCATGTGTCTGTTGGCCTTGTAGTTCTAAGAAATCAACACTTGTAGTTCTAAGAAATCAACACAGAAGATATTTCTGATCAGGTATAAGCATGACTTAAAAGAATTCACTTTTTACTAGTAAAGTGAATAAACAGAAGTCTAAATCAGGGATTTGCTAACTGTCTGAGCACCTACAGATGTTAGATAGGGATTTATTTTTAGCCACAATATGTTTGAAACATATATACTGGGAGTAATAATCCATTTTTCTGGTTGTCATATTTTAGACAATCTGAATATCCTGAAACACACCTGCGAACTTAAAAATGATTCACAAGAAGGATTCTAACCATTCTGCCCGACATTTACTTTTTTCCTTTCCTGACCTGGGAAGCTCCTGGTCATCCTTTAAGACCTAGCTTAAATGCCACCTACCCTGAGGGGCTTCTCCTAATCACCCCCAGAACAAACCCTCGGTCCCTGGGTTCTGTAGATGCACTCTACACTGAACCAGACTATTCATTTCTGTGTCCATATCTTTTCCAAGGCTGTGAATGACTCCCATCACTGCAATTCCTAGCACCTTAAATCACTGATGGCCTCCGCTAGTTGACTCCAGCCAGCCTGGGATGTAGTGACCCAGAAATCATTGCTGTATCCCCACCTGCCACACCAATGTGGCCAATCCTTTGCTGCTGGCCAAGCTGGAACCCTAGGCACTGGGGAGAGTGTTAAATGGCTACGTGTCTTCCTGAGTCCCAGCACATTGTATTGCTCAGGATGCGGGACCGTGCTTCTGCCTTTCTACTTTCACTTACACACCTAGTCTGCAGTTGGCCTGGGTACCTTGCCTAGAAGCCCAGTTTCTCTCTAGGCTTGAAGGCTGTCCTCACCATGGTCTGCTCAACTTAAGCTATCAAATAGCGGGAACTTTTGATAACTATCTGCTGAATGAATGCACACAAGTCCACCCATTTAACTTCATTAAAGAGAGGCACAAGCCTCTATCTCCCTTTTCAGGTGAGCTTGGACCTTACATATACCACCTGGATTTCTGATTTCATTGGTACCTGCTAGTTTACTAGGGTCACTATCAGAAAAGCAAAGACAGAAGACAGCTGGTTAGATCACTGGGGCAACAAGTAGTCACTGTCAAGAACAAAGAGTGACCAAAGAAACCAGAGATGATTGCAAGGGAGAACAGAGGAAAGCACTAAGAGCAGCTATGTAAGGCTATTTAGCCTGGGAACAAATGACTCTGTACACCAGAAAAGGCCCAAGCACATCATCGAGTGCCAAGGCCAAACAGAGGCAAAAGGGTTGGTAAAATTCAGTGAAAGAATAAGGTAAGCCCCACACAGTTTTATGGCCCTAGAGGGCATCAATACATCAAAGTTTAGGTCTCTATTATGTTAGTTCACTATCAAGTTTAGTTCACATCAAAGTTTAGTTCACTATCATGTTCAAAACAAGGACCTGAGTCATCAAGAAAAGGTTAAATGATATTCATTACACACCATCAACAGGCTGCCAAGACGCAGACACATTTTAGAAACACTTCTTTCCAAAAATGAAAACTTCTCATTGATGTCAGAGTTTAAAGTAGTAAATCTCGGTTATCTAGACAATAGGGGCCGCCTTACCCACCCCCCCAAGATATCGGATGGCTATGGCACCATGGCACACATAGACACTTGTCACGTAACAACTAACCAAGTACTTCACATCACAGGTATTCAGGGCCTAGAGAGGTCCAGGATTATGTAACAGTTTTAAAATAAGAAGTTCTTCTGAGAGAATCAAGTCTGAGGCATTGACAGTATCATTAAGATATCACTCATATCCTGAGTCAGCCAGCTCCAGGCCAGCTAAACTCTGCCTACCAAAATTAAACTGGACTGCCCTGATTTCTGATCGGAGCTTGATTCTCTTGTTACCTTGACTACCAGTTCCTGACCTGCAGCCCAAATTTCATGTTCATGATTCTTACTCTTGTTTAAATTTGGTGTCTTCTGTCTGGACATCTGGTAGCTAGCTCTGGGTTTGTTCCATGATTCTACTTCCTGACTTCCGCCCTGGCTCTGACATTTACCTTTACCTCTAGCCACTCTAGGGCTGGCTCCTGCCCACCTGGCCTTGTTTCATTACATCTTCACTGTTCACCAGGCCATGCAAGAGGTCAAGCTGCATCCACATAATAATGAAGTAGGTTACCCTGGACTTTAGTTAGCTATTTTGTATATGACTCTAAATACATCCATCTTGCTTGACCTAGGCTCCCTTGGGGGTGGTACTTTTTCATCTGACTTTTCTCTAACAGAAACAGTACACACTATCACTGGATACACATTTCAAAACGGGGCATATCCCACACCCAAGGAGTAACATGGCTCCAATCCTAGCTGGTTAAATTCTCACAGGAATAGAAGCCCTAAAAGAGACAAATGAAGATAGATGACTCATAGCCCTCTGGGATCTAAAAGGGCAGATTTAGCCCTGAAAGGCATTACAGAAGAGGTTCTCAAACCTGAATATGCAGAGAGTTACCTGGGAAGCTGGTAAAATGTAGATTCCTGGGCTCCACCCCTAGAAAGTCTAATTCAGTGATCTGGGTCCAAGAACGTGATGCAGTTAGTCCTGAGACCATCTTTTGCGAAACACTGTACCACAGCAATGAGAAGTCTGACAAACATGGGACAAGCATAGTAATTAACGCCCCCCCATCCTTTCTTTCTTAGAAGCCCTTATGCCTTTTGCATAAGGCAACTCATCTGGTCAATTCTTTCCTAATACTCATCACTGAACAGCCGCTCAGTTCCAAGATCAATTTATGTTTGTTTTAGTAAATGCAACATGAATTTCCCAAGTTTCCATAAAGAAGATATTTTAATGTCTTTTGAATAAGTGCAAAGAGGTGTCTAAGTGATATTTTTCTTTCAACTGAGGAAGAAATGCTATAAAGAAAAAACATACTGTTGAAGTTACATGCTACTGTCCTCCCCACATACCTCCCCGCCTTAGAACATCTCCTTAGGATGATTTCAAAAGTCTCAGGATGTTGCCCAAATCAAGCATGTAAAAGATTTTCAATTTAATAGCAATCACTGCTACTTTAAATAAGGAATGAAAAGATCTATTTGATCCAGAAAAACTTCAAATTAGCTCTCCAGCAATACATATATTGCCGGTGAGGGGTATCTGCACCTGAATGCTCTGATGCCCAGGAGCCTGGCAGACCAAGAACAGTAGAGTCCAGAAAACTTGTCAGGCTATGCATTTGACCGGGTAGGCCAAGTTTCCCCGGCCATGGCCCTAAGCAACTGGAGGGGGACCTCAAGAAAATCCATTTAATTGGGAGGGTTCTGATGGGGATAGGATGCTTTTGGAATCTAAGATGACAGAAGATATTGATGAGCTATTAGATCCAGGGGGCCTGTCTGATATTTGAGATAATGGGACCTCCATTTGTTTCAGGATGATGCCTTCATTTTTGTACTAACATGGTTTATGGCTTGCAGGGGATATATGGACTGACGGATGCAACCATTAAGGATGTTAGAGCCCCATTCTTACTATTAGTGTGATATGTGTGCGCGTTTGTTTTTTTCCTAGGAGGATCTTTATTTTTTCTCCCAAATCTCATAACTGGTTATACAGATGTTTAATTGAGAGGAATAATTATGAATTATGATTTGTTTTTTTCTTTCAAACTTTCCTATCTGAGTCATTTATCGCCTTCATTACAAGTGTTTTAAATATTGTAAAATTAAAGTTTAAAAAAGAAACATTGCTGGTAGGCAAGCCCAAGCCCAGAGAAAGTCAGTTTTTAAAAGACATTAATGGTTCTTCATTGAGAGCTTTGTGCACGCTAAGCCTTGAGTTCTGCTGATTTACAGAAAAACAGACTTTAAATTCAGAATAAGGAGTAGAAAAAGTAGACTGAGAAAGAAACTCAGGTAGATTAGTTCCACGAAGGTAAAGGGACAATGGAACTCAGTGGATAAGGGTGATTAGAGGTACGATGACTTAAAATGTGAGGACTGTAGTTAAAAGCACAAGAAGTTAGGAATGTATTCTGGGGGAAAACGGGTAATTAGGAAATTAAAGCTGAACTGTTGACCTAAAGCTTTGGAACATTTTCATCACCCTGCTATGCTTTGGGTAAATAAAGCAAGGAAGACAAATTTTATCCGGCTTATGTCTGCTGTTCAACTCTGACCTTTGTCTACTGGAATGACTTTAAATATCTGCTATGGAAAAAAAAAAATGATACCACTTTAATTTCCGGCTCCATCCCCATCTGGCTAGGGAGATGATGAATTAATATTATCCTGTTTTGTCTTTAGGGCTCCCCATACCCCTGAGGACCAGCCTGTGGGACAGTCTGTTTGGGCAAGGATTCTGGGCCAGAATCAGAAGAGCGGGATTCAGAACAAGGCCAGTCCACGTAACATAGCTCAGAGCCATACAACACAACTTGCTCCGAGGATGTTGGGCATTGTGCTTCATTAGGAAACAAAATATAAGCTTTCCACACCATTAGGAATGACTTTAGGAGTGAAAGCACATAAGACGATGCCTCACCTCATCAACAATGCACTGCAGAAGCTGGAGAGGCTGCAATGGGAAAGAAGAAAGGAAAAAGTATTAGCCTCTATGCAATATCTTTACAGTGGAGTGGAAAGAAAAAATCATTAATGCAATAAAATATAGCAAGATTAATCAACAACAGCAAACTCTTATAAAAACACTGATGTTCAGGATGTTCTATTATTTCTAATGGTACCTAATCTAATACAGGCAGTTAAAGGTTTGCATTTTCTTCAAAATGCAATTTGCTAAGTTTAAAACAAGGCATTCAAGCATGCAAAGGAAGCAGCCATCAGGAAAAAGAAAAGTGAATTTTTTTCTGAACTCATAAAGCTTACCATTAAAGATCCCTGGTTTTTCTGAATCTGAAAAAAGGCAATATGTAATTAGCATGTCATAATCAAAATGACTCACTTGGACACATTATGATCACTGAGAGAAAATTATTGCATTGCTGGTGGCAATTTGTGGGCATGTGTTAACACAATTTACATAATGAAAATACACAAATGTTAATAGCTCGCTTCTCATTTATAGGCGAAAGTCAGCAGAATGTTAATTTCACACAACACTTTTTAGTACCCTCCAGGTTGTATTAGAATAGGGAGAAAAACCATAATCCATTTCAAAAGGCTGTTTACGATTCAGATATAAATAATGTTTTATATTGCTAGATTGTGAACACTGGGCTTAATGTTGCAATCATTGCTAATGTTATGAAGCTCACTCTTTTTAAATTAAAAACCGATTTATTTAAAATTGAAATTAAATCATAGTCAGAAATTAGAATTTTGGATTCCTGCCAGTGTCTGCTCACAATCCCCTATTTTGTGAAGAAAACTTTAATTATGTGGTTGAAGTATTTGTCTTTAACTCCAGAGTGGGGTGAAGATTCCACCTTTTCCAAAGTTCCTTCAGCCTGTTTCCTGGGAAGCAATGCTCTCTGGGAAAATCAAATTCATGTAAGTTTTACACTGTTTTTCAGGGAATAAAAAGCAGAGACAAGTGAATGCCTCCTCCTAATCAACATTGTGAAGGCAGGCTGCTCACACTTCTAACAAGGATAAGCCATATCTCTTAAAAGTTACTAAAATGTGACACCAAATTAATAACATGTCTCATAACTAAGTACTAAACACTTCCATCTCCCTCCCTCACACAAATGACTGCAGTTATTGCAAACTCATGAAAATGGAGTCCCGGGTACTAAATTTCCTAAGAAGGAAAATTTCAGGAACCAAATATAGTATTGACGGGTCGGTTGTTTGCTGAGATAACTCAGCTCCAACCATCTAGTAAAATATAGGGAATATAGTAATAGGACAGTGGATCAACGAACAACGCAGGGGTTAGGGATGCCAATGCCTGCGCAGTTGAAAATCCGTATATAACTTGTGACTCCCCAGATACTAACAGCCTACCGCTGACCGGAAGTGTTACTGATGACGTAAACAGTCGATTGACACATATTTTACGTGGCCTATGCAGTACATGCTGTATCCTTACAATAAAGTAATCTAGAGAAAAGAGGGTGTTATTAAGAAAATCATAAGGAAGAGAAAATACATTTATAGTACTGCACTGTGTTTATCCCAAAAATCTGCATCTAAGTAGACCCATGCAGTTCAAACCCATGTTGTTCAAGAGTAAACCGTATTTTTTAAATTAAAAAAATTTTAATGGTGTTTTAAAAAGCTCTTCCACAGGGTCCCTGGGTGGCTCAGTCGGTTGGGTGTCTGTCTGGCTTTGGCTCAGGTCATGGGCTCGGGGTCCTGGGATCCAGCTCCGTGTCAGGCTCTGTACTCAGCGGGGAGTCTCCTTCTCCCTCTCCTTCTTATGCTCTCTCTCTCTCAAATAAATAAATAAATAAATAAATAAATAAATAAATAAAATCTTTAAAAAAAATAAAATAAAAAATAAGTTTCTTCTATGGATATTTGATCTGCACAACCACCCTAAGGTTGGAAGGGATGATCATTTCTTTCTTTTTTTAAGATTTTATTTATTTATTTATTTATTTTAGAGAGAGGAGTGGGGCGGGGGGAGAGGGAAAGGGAGAGCAATCTCGAGCAGACTCCTTGTTGAATGAGGAGCCCTAAGCACGGGGCTCAGTCTCACCACCCTGAGACCATGACCTGAGCCAAAACCAAGAGCTGGTCGCTTAACTGACTGCAGCACCCAGGCGCCCCAGGGATGATCATTTCTATCCTCTGATGGGAAGACTGGCCCTCCCAGAGGATGGGGCAGGCCCAAGGCCACAGGAACAGTGATGCCAGGGCTTCTCCCGTGCTCCTTTCTTTCCAGCATCTGTGTTGTATCTGTCGACAGCCAGAGCATTATTTAAAAACAACTGGATATTTGTATGTATTTATATTGGTGTGGTAAAGTTGACAAATTATCAATTTTTGGCGGGTTCCTCTGAACTAGACTGTAGGCTCCTCAAGGGCAGAAACCATGTTTTTGCGTTCCTTTTGCATCCATATGGCTTATCAGCAGACCCTTCACCTAGTGCTTGAGTGTTTTAAAAAGCACTTTCCCATGTATTATCCCAACTGAACATGGCGCCCACTCATCCCTGCTCTCCCTGGTCACGACTCCCTGAAACCTTGGTCCCACGCTGACTGGCTGTTAGTCTCCTTGGGTAGTTCCCACTCAATGCTATGCTGAATTACTGCTCCCTCCTCTCGTCAATGGTTACCGCTGCATGATGCTCTCATGGTAAAGATCTACTTTAAGAAGGAAGACGGGGTAACTACCGCCTTGGAGTGGTTAAGGATTTTGGTAACAAGCCACACCACCTTTCAAAAATCTCGAAAGGCCCAGGTCACTTCTCCTACGCTAGGAGATCCCTTTAGTTTTTGCTTTTATTTCTTCCAAGTACACGTGGATACTCTTTCCCCACCCTCCATTCTTCGTAAGATCCATCTAACTTCAACAGGAGACGTACCGGTAACGAACAAAGAATCCAAAATCCATTTTTGGCAAAGAGAATGTTTTTCACAAATTTCCAACAGTCAGGGGGATTACAACATTCTCTGAGGAAAAACATGCCGCAAACATTCTAAGTGAGATGTTTCAAAATAAATTCAGGAATAAATTGTACAACATCATTCCCAGCAACACATAAGTTTTGTGAAATGAGTTCAGGGGAGAATGCTTCCTCATGAACCGAGCTCTTAGAGGTCTCCACTTTGTCCTATTCTGTGGGTTAAAGAAGCCATGGTTTAAGACAACTTAAAATTTTACTATTTTAATGCTTTCTCTTTACTATGAGAAAAAGAGAAACAGCAATATCAAAGTCTTTTTTATGATGTTATAACTATACTGTTTTCCCAGGTTCTTAAAGAGAGATGTTGTTACCAGGTTTTATTACACGGCTCTGATAGCTACATATTATATGAAATCATCTTCATAAATTTTGTATTAAGGTAGCAGTGCTAGTACCTGAAATTGATTCAAAATGCTTAAGATACTCAATTACTTTTTAACACTGTTATACAACGCGGTGACTTATATCTTCTATTTCACAAGAACTTGATGATGCAACATCATTGTAATTGATTCATTTTCTCAATTAAATAAAGCTACTGCGCTTTTCTTTATATGGATGCCACATAGACCATAGAGTTAGATATATTCTTTCCTTTCTCTCTCTCAGATATATTGCCTTAAAGGTTATATTCTGTTCCTCTGTTTAATTCCACCGGAAAATTTAATGCCGCAGTCATATTTTTCAAATTCTGAACTGCCACGGACTCGACTGTATTTATATTAGGCGTATTTTTCACTGCTAATCTCTTTGTTGTTTACCTTTTTCAAGATCACATTACCGCACAGGCGCAGTACCCATAAAACAGACCGCAGCAAAGTCCACCTCCAGTCGTTGCCTCTGCCTTTGCACACAGTTCACGAAAGAGTGAAGCCCCTCGTTTTATAGCACATTAAATGTGGTACTAAGGGTACTCGATATAAAATGTTAGCTTTGTGAATGCCTCTCTTTATTCCAGGTCTGCCTTCCAAATGCTTCACTGCAAGAGCAGAGTTCAGAGGAACACAGTAATATTGTTAGGGCTGATGCACTGCCTGCACCTCACAACATATGAAACACCGTTTATAACTAACACATCCAAGTCCAGGGTCCTGCTGGCACATTTTGCTGGTGTTGAGTTTCCTATGTGTAACTAGTACTCTGGGACAATGAACACAACAATAATTGCTCTAGTCATTACACTTGGCTAATCAGGTTCCAGATCTAGTAGCATTTTGCTAAACTAATTAGATGAACCTCTTCCCTCTTCTGGGCATTGCCTTCCCACCCCCCTTTTCCCAGCCCTTAGCTACAAGACTTTAAGTCACACTAACCAGGGAGAGTTAAGCCTCAGTCTGATGTAAGATAGATCCTTGTGTGTTTAAACGGGGAGAACTGACTTCATAACAGGCAGGCCTAAGTATCAGTTACGGGGTGTTCCTGCAGTAACACTCATCACATATTTCCTTGAAGGGCTATGTAGTTGGTAATTTCAAAAGCTCCTATAACACAACAATGCCTTTGCAAGATGATCCTAGAGAGGAAACTGCCAATATGCAGAAGTTTGCTTATGGGGCCTCAACTTTTTAGTCCACGGCTCCGGTGAGAAACAGCAACTCTGGAGTCCCCCGCCCCGTTCCATTTCCATGTCTTAGAGGCGCTTTTTACACACAGTGGGAAAGCCGACTCTGCCACCAGCCCTTTTACATCATGTGCAGAAGCACAATCAGAAAACTGAAATGATCCACCTATGTAACTTCGAGAAGACACCGGCTAGAGCTTTCATTTTCTCTTTTACTCTCTGAAATTATGGCTTGCCCTGCAGCCCTTGTCGGAGAGATTTATGTGTGACCGAGGTCAGATCTTCCAATATCAGTTGACAAATTTTCTCTTTACATATTTACTGCTTTTCAAGCTTGTGTTATTTTCTCTTAAGTAGAAAAAGGAAATATGAAATTAAATGATATGGGTAGCATTTTTAAAGAATACCGTGTGTGTGTGTGACTGGCATCACACTCTAGCCTTCCACGTTCAACTCTATTCTTATTTTACCCTTCAAGTTTAAGCAACGACAGCTATCTGGCAGACTTTCTTTTCAAATCAGATGCATTAAGCTTAACTCTGCCTTATATAAGCCAGGATTATGGTAAACTGAAACTTTTATATTATAAATGAAGAATAATGACCTAAAATTTTTTTTCTTAATGAAGTAGCCGCAGAGATGGTCTCCTTCAATCTACTCATTTTGCTATTAGGGAAACTGAGGTTTAGAGGGGCACAGCATCCAAGCTCATAGACACAGACTGGCCTAGACCTGACTGCTGACTCGGGAGGCTGCCTGGTGTGGAGAAAATGCATAAATGCTGGAGTCAGAAAGCCCCCTGGAATTCCAGTCAGACCCCCATGGCCTCCGAAGCTGGTACTGGCATTCAATCTAATTTTATCTGGCATGGTGCACAGGGGCTAAAACTTAGGGACACACCACCTCCAATCTGGTACAACTTGCAAAACCAAAATGCCCAAATCTCAAAAAGGCTTCAACGAGAGAAAAGAAAAATTATTTCCACACGACCACAAGCTAAACTCACATTGCTTAGTACCACTAACTTACTGTAAGATTTCCTAAACAAAGGACTGCTTAAAAAAAAAAAAAAGAAGAACAAAATGTACCCTCGCAAACCATAAGTGGGAATTCTGACAAACTGATATTTTTAGATACTGAATGCAGGATGAGACAAAATAAATGAATAATATATAATTACTAATAATATAAAATGAACAAGTACAATTCACTTGTGCCATCGTATCTCTCCTGTTTCCAGCCTCTGTTCTTGTTCAAGTTCTTATCATGCCTGTAAGTCTATTAGCATATCTTACGTGGAACAAAACAAAAGCAAAAAGTAAGTCATGAGACTTAAACAATTAGGGACTTAAAACAAAAGTGGTCACGGGATCTGAGAGTCACTAGGATTCCCACCTTCTAAGATCTACTCATGGCATCTTCTCTCTGCTGTCTTCAGGAATGACCAGTTTTGAAAAGCTAAAACGAGATATTCCTGAATTTCACCAACAGCTGGGTGGTACAGAAAGGCTCTAAGATGCCTAGAGGAGGGCTCAGCTCAGATGGGACCAGACAGAAAATCATCACAGCCATAAATTAGATCACTTGGCTCTTACCACTTCCCGAGTATCAAGGACAATGGATTTTCACACAAAACACAGCAGCTGAAGCATCAAGGTACACTGTAACATTACTCATTTGCTGGGTCTGCCAGTCAGTGAGCAGGAAAGAAAGGACCTGACTGTCAGTCTATACTCTTTCATCCTTATTTAAAATTGACGCAGCTCATGTCCTACTCTGCATAGGTGTATAGGAACCCTCGTAAATCATCCTCTGGGCAAATGTAAATTTTAATATTTAGACCTGAATTTTGTGAGAAAAGCAGAGGCTCAGAAACACAATTTAAAATGATCACTGTGAATTATAAAATTAACCTTCTCTCTAACGGTACAAGGCCTGGCCAAGATGTCCATTTAGCATTTTCCTTTCAGGTAAGATTTAGATTCCTCCTTTCAAAGAAGATACATTTGCTGTATCAAACTTTTCTCTTTTCTTTGTTCCAAAAAAGGGTGGTCTTATTTCAGATTCTAGCTTAGAATATCAGTTATGTGTGTATGTGGGGGGCAGAGGTGGCTTTTTTGGGAAAGGCCTGTCGACCATTCCATTCTTTATGGTCAAATAAATCTGCGATAGCAAAATATTTTTAATGTGTCAAAATGTCTCAAAGGGTTTTTTTCTGGAGCTCTCATTTAGTCTGTATCTCTATTAGCTTCAATCCTCCACATGCCATAGAATCCAGAACAATGTTAGAGGTCACCTGGTCCGACTCCTTGCTCCATGTGTAAATTCACTTTATGATATTCCTGACAGGCAGACATCCTGTCTTTGCTAGAAGACTTCCAGAGATGGGATTCCATGATTCTATCCTGGGTGGCTTAAATTGTTAGAAGGTTCTTTCTCATTATGAGTTCAAATATGTCTCCCTATGAGATATGTCCATGGTCTACAGCTGCAGTGATGGCAGTCAAGTGATGGCAAGTTGCTTCTCCATCATGTTTTCGTTCCTGAGTGAACATCCTGTTTCCTTCCTGTGATCATTTGCTGTGATTGCCCGCCCTCTATTCTTCCCCCTTCTACTAATAATGACACTCTAAATAACACTCCCCGGCCCCTAAACAGCCTGTGTGCTTCACCCCCAGCTACTTCATCACTAGCGTACGGGTGGGGCATGTGGTTCAGGCTTGAATGAGTCCGCATCATCTAAATCCCCTGGGCTTGGGGAGCTAAACTGATCCAATCAAACTGAAGCCTAGGGCCTCCGGTTACCTATGGGGAAGAGAGACCTGCTCTTCCCTTCGAATCGGAAAGCAGATTGCCCTGGGACACGAGAGCCAGTCTTGGTCTGTGAAGGAAGAAGTCCACCAAGAATAGAGCCAACAGTGACTTGTTGGATCAAGTTCTACCAAAACCCAGCAATACTTGATTTTTGGCCATGCAGTTCAATCAAGTCCCCTTGCGGCTGAGACAGCTTGAGTTGGGTTTTCTGTGACCTGAACCTGAAAGCTGCCTGGAGGAGCTAGGCAGGGTTTCACATTCTCCACCACTGTGATGGCTTTTCTTGGAATGTGGTGCCATGGACGTGTGTTTGTCATACAGCAGGACACCCACACCTACACATACACCTCACACTGACTGGCTTAGTCACCTTGTTCTGGACATCATACACCAGTCAGTAAAAGAAACTCCTGGAGGCTCTAAGTCTATTCATGTTTTTGATAGCCATACCACACAATTGGCTCAATGGAAGGAAACATGGAAGTTTATAAATCTTGGACTGAAAAAGAATTACTTCTTTCCTATATTCTTCTATTTCTTATGTGTTTCATACTGACAGAATATTCGAGAGTCAAAATGAGTACATGATTAAACCACGCGCAGAATCTAGACAAGTTGGATTTCTACCTGTTGCCTCTCCCCTGCAACAGATAGGAAATGCATCATCGGCCTTTCGTTGGTTTGTCTGAGGAGAGGCCTGTCCAACACTGAAGATCAATCATAGACTCTTGGGGCCTCGAAGAATCTTAAAGGTTCTTCAGTCTGACCCACCTCTATCTGATGCCTGAATCCCTTCTTCATGACACTCCTGGCTGACAGGGCTTCTGCCTGGACGCATACAGTGATGGGAGCTTATGTCTTCTGACTGTCCATTCTACCTCTCGCTGCAGTTCTACCCTCCTGACAGTACAAATCCACATCTTTTCTTACATAAGAACTCTCAAGTATCTTAAGACAACTCTTTGGAAGCTTTTATCCTTCGGGTATTAATGCTGGCAGGACAGGGTGGAAATACAGACACAGAAGGAAAGGGGACAGAATTATTAATTTAAAGCCTAAAAATGTGTATTGATTCTCCGTTCCTTCTGATTCTAAAATCTGCTATGCCAACATGTAAAAAAGTCAAGTCAGACTAAATCACTAACTCATTGATTCCTATACTTTTATCAAGTACTCACTCTACGGCAGGCACTGTACTGGAGTCTAGGACCTTGAAGATGCATAAGCCACAACTGCTGGTCCACGAAAATGAGGGACTTACTTAAGGCCGCTGAGAATTAGTGACAGAGCTAAGCTGTAAGCACAGAGCTTGCATTCTCCTTTAAATGCCACTCGATATTTGGATAAAATACAATTTGTTAGATTCCAGGTGCTGTAGATTTCTAAGATGGTGTCCCCCCCCCAAAAAAAAGGGGTCTTTTCAGGCACTTTAAGGAATTCTTCTTTGTGGGCTAAGACTCTACATATCGCTGCCTTTTTATTTATTTGTTTATTTATTTATTTATTTATTTATTTTTGCCATGATGTATTTGACAACATCGTTTGGCCTGCTGAGATTTTGAGATAAGCTGCAACTGCAGCCAATAAGTATTTCATATAGGATTAGGAAGGAAAGAATCTTGAAGTATAGTCACATGTAACCGTGTGTCTTTCTGGTTTGACTGTGAATGAGATTCAAAACAGGACTTAAAGAAAAGAAGTCACGGGATCTAGAATGAACTGAACAGTTTGATTTCTGTTTCAGAGTGGTAGGGCACCCCTCTCATACTTTGATATAAGTGAAATCCAGTTCAATAGAGTCCAAGAGCGTCTTCGGGGAGATGGTGATGAGAAAGGTAGCTGCAGGTATGGAAAAGAGGGGGACATTGCTCATACCAGATAAAAGGAGACCACAGAAGGATCTAGGCCAGCGTTTTTCAGACTCTGTTTACCAAAGTTCATATAAGATATTACTTAGACACATTAACAAAAATTAACAGACCAAACCAGAACTGCTCTGGCGTGTGTGCATGCATATGTATGTGTGTCCACGAGTGAATTCCCACCGACTTCATGTCCTGTCTTCCCATCATTCTGCAAATCACTGACCTAACACACCTCTATCCTTTCCCAGATGAGAAAACAGAGATCTGTGTGTGTGTGTGTGGGGGGGGGCGGATAAACTATATTCTGACAGTGCTGACAGTGATTTAACTTGTCACCTACTGGGTGTGTCACTTGTTGTCTCCCTGTCCTCTCTGCTCTGAGTCAGTGAGCATTTGCGGCTGCCCGGCTATGGTGGCAAAGGGCTGTCCAAAGAGCAGGGGCTGCAGGAAGGCCTTTAGCTGGCACCTTTCTCTTGTTTACTGTATTTTACCAAACTAGAACGAGGACTACACTCACGGTCTCCTCATGACCAGAACCGTGCCTTTGCAGCCTGTTTCTGAACAGAAAATAAGACAAACTTCATTACCCTCTTTGGTCTTTCCTCCTCTGGCCTCCTTTCCTCATAAGACCATTCTATTCTCCAGCTCTTCTTTCCCTCTCCCCATGGCGGTCACCACCTACAGACTTTAACAGAGTGTGGGATAACAGAGTCCACGCTTGGTTCTGACTGGTTGCCTCAGTTTCCCACAATGCCTTGGAACCCTGACTGTGTACATAAACAGACAATTGCCTCCTTTTATAGCTCCTAACAACCCTTGGGACCTTCTCTCCACCTGGCGTGTCCTGGGCGATCTCCAGTCCTAAATTGAATCAGCTCTTTGCTCCTTTTAGGCAACTCACTGAGTTTCCCATGAACTTAGCTTGTCCATTTTACTGGCACTAAAGAGGGTTGGGTTCTTAGCATCCTTAGCATTTTAGTTGAGGAAGAATTTCCAAGCCCCCCAGGCATTAATCCAGAACTGTTAAACATCTAAAAAGTAATCTGTGCTCAAACAAAACTTGGGCGGGTCTAGCCCCTTTTTAACTTAGAGGCCCAAATCTACCCAAGTTTTCTATACTGAAAATCGTGGTAAGTACAATACTGGAGTATGATAAAAGTTGGTCTTCATTGATGCTGCTACCGCTGTTGAGGACCACGTTCCCCCAGGGATCTGTACCCATCAGCAATTACTTGGTAGACAGGGAGCATCCTGGGACAGTAACTTCCAGCTCTGCAGACACACCAGTTGGAGGCAGTATTTGAGTGGATGGTTGTGTAAAATAAAAATGGCCGTCTGGGCTCTTTCTCCCCACGCCATCCCTCTAGAGTAGGGACCAGTCTGACCCTGTTGCTAAATACCTGGTAATCATGAGTGAGTCACCGAATGGCTATTGGAATCCCATTTCCTCCTCTATAAAATACAAGAGTTGGAGGAGATCACTATAAGATCTCATTGCATTATGAAATTCTCTGATCCCATGAAGTAGCAGACAGCACCGATAAAAACCAAAGGGGAAACAGGGGAAGGGTGTCCAGACCACAGATCCCAAGGGGGAGAGGAGATGGCAAAGTAGCCACCTGAAAGCCAGACTGGGCACCAAGTTCATGACTCCAAACTTCAATTCTATTTCTGGGCTAAGCTGACTATTTAAAAATCATGAAAGCATCAGAGTCCCCAGCTACTGAACTAGAAATGACTAGGTTCTGTATATATTTCTGTATATTATGATTGTGATTGTGAATGATAAATTTTAAGTTGAAAAAGAAAGACTGTAAAGGAAGGCTCTTGTGGGATCAGAAAAGTAATTCATTTTAGTCCTACCTGGTGTGAGACATGAGACATGGTCATATATTTTCAGAGTTACATAGGTAAATCCCTAAAGTACTTTCTGGAAATATAAATAATACTAATATTATCTAGCTCTTGTTTACCCTCTTATATTTTTCAAAGTGTCCTTTTAGGCATTAGCTCATCTGAGCATGACAACTCCCCTCCCCCAGCAGTCTAGAAAATTTCCTGTGATGTGCCAAGTCCCTCAGAGGCATGTGCCAGCTGACCTTGGAGGGCAGAGATCTTAAAATGTAATGATTTCCAGCCTCAAACTGGTTCCCAGTCATCTCAAAGGGATTCACGAAATTCTCAACCCCGATTTCATTCCCTGGTCTCTGCTGCACTTGCTATCTCCATCCTGACACACCGCCTCTCTCCTCTACCACTCTGCCCTCCCGGTTCTTCCTTTCCTCCCGGTGCTGCTTTAAAAGTCACCTAGGGAGATTCCTAAACTGGCAGGGAGACGAAAGTAATAGTGGCAGTAGTGGTACCCTACTCAATTAAAGTACTGGAAGGCTACTGCATACAACATGCTGTTCAGACCTTTACCTTTTACCAGATGAGTCTCCTTTTGACCAGAATGCCTGGGAAGTTCTTTCGCATCCTTTTAGCCTCAGAGCCTCAGCTCAGGCATCACCCGTTCTGTGAAACTTTCGCAGCTTTCTAAAGTGAGCTGACCTCTCCTCTTGAGGCCGGAGCGTACCACCCCCTGTAGCGTTCCTTTTGCATCAACTGCCATGTGTTTGTTGTGTATTTTTCTCTCAGCTAGACTCGACTCTTTGAGAGCAGGGACCACATCTGTTTCATGTCTGTACTTCGGTGCTCAGCACAGCGGCAAGGCAGAGTACCTGTGCAATGACGGACACGTGTTGGACTGAGTGTATGTCATACAAGAGTTTAGGACTTGCTCTAAGATCAAACCAACACGGGGCTAGTGTTTTCAAAAAGACAGGGTTCACTAGCCTAGCTGGCTAACTGCATATACCTCAAATGAGGTATTAACAAGTAATTTATCTTCAGTAAAAAATATCCTGTCTCTAAGCTACTCTCACTTTGGGGATTCTTTTTATTCCATTTCTGCTCTATTTTAAAGACATACTAGGAACGCACCTCCTACCTTTGCAATAGGCTAAGCAAATAACACTATGAGATCTCTTGATAAGCATGAGATAGATAATGAGAGAAGAATCTGACACTGGTGGTTTCAAAATTCCTGGGAAGAAGCAAATGTATATAAGTGAACATCCTTCTATCACTTAAATTTTATCTCCGCCTTTATTTATTTATTTTTATGAGAGGGAAAGAGAGAGAATGGGGTGGTGGGAGGTGCAGAGGGAGAGCAAGAGAGAGAATCTTAAGCAGGCTCCATGCCCAACGTGGAGCCCAACATGGGGCTCGATCTCACAACCCTGAGATCATGAACTGAGCTGAAATCAAGAGTGGGATGCTCAACTGACTGAGCCACTCAGGTGCCTCTCACCTCTGCCTTTTATGGAACATGGAATCTTTTGTTTGTTTGTTTGTTTGTTTAAAGATTTTATTTATTCATTTGAGAGAGCACAAGCAGGGCAAGAGGCTGAGGAAGAGGGAGAAGCAGACTCCCCACTGAGCAGAAAGCCTGATGTGGGGCTCAAACCCAGGACCTGGGATCATGACCTGAGCCAAAGGCAGATGCTTAACCATCTGAGCCACCCAGGCGCCCCTAGAAAAGGAAATCTGACTTTGTATGACTTTAAATATTACTATACGTCATTATTTATTTATTTATTTATTTATTTTCATGGGGCTTGAACTCATGACTCTGAAATCGAGACATGAGCTGAAATCAAGAGTCGGGACACCCAACCGACTGAGCCACACAGGCGCCCCCTAAATATTAGTATATTTCA
>NC_048222.1:40522362-40650673 GCF_002007445.2 Ailuropoda melanoleuca
GCTCCCGAGCTCCCGAGCTCCCTGTTTCAGTATGGTTCGCCTGTGCTCTGGAGCGCCAGTTTTCAGTCTGGTCGCGCTTGCACTCCTGAGCTCTCGGTTTCACTCTAGTTCGAGTGTGCGGTCGGGAGCTCCTGTTTTCAGTTTGGACACGGGTGTTCCCATGCTCACTGTCTCAGTCCGCTCTCTTGCGGGTGCTGGTCTGAGAGTCCAGCCCGCTCCCCAGCGCAAGGGGCTGCCACTTCCCGGCGCCTGAGTGCAGAGGCTCCCTCCCCCTTCCCTTTATCTTCCTTTATCTGTGCTCGGATTCACAGCTCCCCGCTTCGTACCTCAATACTCAGCACTGGAGATGTTCATTTGTAGAGATCCAGATGTATCTTCCTGCATCTCAGGCTGATTCNGTATCTTCCTGCGTCTCAGGCTGATTCTGTGGGTGTTCAGAATGGTCTGGTAGATATCCAGCTCGACTCGGACCAGCTGAGAAAGGGTCGCCTACTCCTCCTCCATCTTTTCTCCTCCTTGCAGAAAGTGGTTGCCTTTCTGTTCATAGAGTTTCTGCTACTCTTTTCTTCATTCTCCAGTTGCATTCATAGGTATTTGGAATGGTTTGGTAGCGTTCTCGCTGAATTCCTGGGACCAGACGAACTTTAGGTCTCCTGCTCCTCCGCCATCTTGGAACACCGAGCTGGAGCTCAACTCCTGTTTTAAACTGGGTTCCTTGCAGAAAGTGGTGGCTATTCTGTTCTTAGAGTTGCTGCTATTCTTTTCTTCATTCTCCAGTTGAGTTTGTAGGTGTTCAGAATGGTCTGATAGCTATCTAGCTGCGTTCCTGGGACCAGACGAAATTTAAGCCTCCTGCTCCTCCGCCATCTTGGACTCCTCCCCTCTTCGGATTTTCTATTTCTTCATGATTCAAACTAGGTAAGTTTATGTTTCTAGGAATTTATCCATTTCTTCTAAGTTATCTAATTTTTGGTGTATAATCATTCATAGTAATTTCTTTTTAAAAAAATTTTGCTTATTTATTTGAGAGAGAGAGAGCATGAGTGGGGGGTCAGAGGGAGAGGGAGGAGAAGACTCCCCACTGAGTGCAGAGCCACATTTAGGGCTCAAACCCAGGACCCTGAGATGATGACCTGAGCCAAACTCAGACACTTAACCAACTAAGCCACCCAGGCACCCCTGTTAGTAGTAACTTCTTATGATCCTTAGTATTTCTATGTCATCACTTGTAATGTCTCCTCTTTCATTTCTGATTTTGAGTCTTCTCTCTTTTTTCTTAGTTTGTCTAGCTAGAGGTTTGTCAATTTTGTTTATCTTTTCAAAAAACCAGCTCTTCATTTCATTGATATTTTCTCTTGTTTTTCTAGTCTCTGTTTATTTGCACTCTGATCTTTGTTATTTCCTTCATTATAACTTTGGGCTTAGTTTGTTCTTTTTCTAGTTCTTTGAGGTATAAAGTTAGGTTGTTTATTTGAGGTTTTTCTGTTTTCTTAGGGTAGGTGTTTATTGCTATAAACGTCTCTCTTAGAACTGCTTTTTTTTTTTTTGCATCCCATAAGTTATGTTGTGTTGAGTTTTTATTTGTCTCAAGATATTTTTTTTATCACCTTTTTATTTCTTCTTGACCTATTGATTGTTCAGGAGCACATTGTTTAATCAACACATATTTGTGAATTTTCCACTTTTTCTCTTGTAATTGATTTCTAGTTTCATACCATTATGGTTAGAAAAGAAGCACAGTTTGATTTCAATTATCTTAAATATATATATATATACACATATATGTATTAAAGATTTTATTTATTTACTTGAGAGAGAGAGAACACAGAGAGGGGAGAGGGAGAAGCAGACCCCCACTGAGCAGGGAGTCCGATGTAGGGCTCAATGCCAGGACCCTAGGATCATGACCCAAGCCGAAGGCAGACACCTAACCAACTGAAACAGCCAGGTGCACCAAGCATTTTTCAATTATCTTAAATATATTAAGACTTATTCTAGTTTGTATTTCCCTAGTAAGTAATGATGTTAAGCATCCTTTCACCTTATCTATCTACCATCCATTTATCTGCTTTGGTAAAATTTCTGTTTTAATTCTTTGTCTATTAGGTTATTTGGTTGCTTGTTTTCTTATTGAGTTTTGAGAGTTTTTTAATATATTCTGGACAAAAATTCTTTATTGAGTATGTGTTTTGAAATATGAATTCCTTTTTTTTTTTAATTTTATTTTATTATATTGTGTTAATCACCATACAGTACATCCCCAGATTCCGATGTAAAGTTTGATGCTTCATTAGTTGCGTATAACACCCAGTGCACCATGCAATACGTGCCCTCCTTACTACCCATCACCAGTCTATCCCATTCCCCCACCCCCTCCCCTCTGAAGTCTTCAGTTTGTTTCTCATAGTCCATAGTCTCTCATGTTTCATTCCCCCTTCTGATTACCCCCCTTTTCTTTATCCCTTTCTTCCCCTACCGATCCTCCTAGTTCTTATGTTCCATAGATGAGAGAAATCATATGATAATTGTCTTTCTCTGCTTGACTTATTTCACTTAGCATTATCTCCTCCAGTGCCGTCCATGTTGCAGCAAATGTTGAGAATTCGTTCTTTCTGATAGCTGAGTAATATTCCATTGTATATATGGACCACAGCTTCTTAATCCAGTCATCTGTTGAAGGGCATCTCGGCTCCTTCCATGATTTGGCTATTGTGGACAATGCAGCTATGAACATTGGGGTGCATATGGCCCTTCTCTTTACTACGTCTGTATCTTTGGGGTAAACACCCAGTAGTGCAATGGCTGGGTCATAGGGTAGTTCAATTTTTAACTTTTTAAGGGACCTCCACACTGTTTTCCAGAGTGGCTGTACCAACTTGCATTCCCACCAACAATGTAGGAGGGATCCCCTTTCTCCACATCCTCTCCAACAATTGTTGTTTCTTGCCTTGTCTATCTTTGCCATTCTAACTGGCGTAAGGTGGTATCTCAGTGTGGTTTTGATTTGAATTTCCCTGATGGCTAATGATTTTGAACATTTTTTCATGTGTCTGTTAGCCATTTGTATGTCTTCATTGGAAAAGTGTCTGTTCATATCTTCTGCCCATTTTATGATTTGTTTATTTGTTTCTCGTGTATTGAGTTTGAGAAGTTCTTTGTAGATCTTGGATACCAGTCCTTTATCTGTGGTGTCCTTTGCAAATATATTCTCCCATTCTGTGGGCTGTCTCTTCCCAATCTGTAGCTTTTCTTTTCATTTTCTTAATATTGTCTTTCAAAGAGTAGAAGATTTAAATTTTGATAATGTCCAATGTGTTAATTTTTCACTCTTATGGATTTGTGGTATTTAAGAAACCTTTGCCTAATCCAAGGAAACAAAAGTTTTCCCCCTTTGTTTTCTTCTAAAAATTCTTAGTTTCAGACTTACATTTAGTTCTATGATCCATTTTGAGTAAATTTTTATACATGGTGCAAGGTATGGGTCAAAGTTCTTTATATATCTATCTTCATTTGTTCCCACACCATTTGTTGAAAAGACTATCCTTTGTCCATTGAATTGTCTTTGTATCCTTGTTGAAAATCAGTTGACCATGTATGTGTAGGTCTCTACTCCTGAACTCTTTATTTTGCTCTATGGATCTCTGTATTTATCCTTTTGCTAACACCACACTCTTTTTATCTGTAACTTTGTACTAACTCAGATAACACTAATCCTCCAAAGTTACTTTTCTTTTTCAAAATGATTTTGGCCATTGTACCATCTTTGCATTTCCATATAAATTTTAGTATTGGCCTGACAAGTTCTACAAAAATATTCTATTGATCTTGATTTAGATTGCATTGAGCTTATAGACAACTTTGGGATGATTCACAAAACAACATCGAGTCTTCGAATCTATGAACATGTTTTACCTTTCCATTTATTTAGGTCTGGTTTGAATGTTTTTTTCATTAGCATTTTGGAGTTTTCAGTATGCAGATCTTGCACATTTTTTTTTAGTTTTCCGCCTAAGTATTTAATTATTTGGTATTATTTTAATGGCATTGTTTTTGTTGTTGTTGTTTTAAGTAAAGTGTACACTGAACATGGGACTCAAACTCATGACCCTAAGATCAAGAGTCACATGCTCTATTGACTGAGCCAGCCAGGCACCCTAGCGTTGTTTTTTAAAAATCAATTTCCAATTATTCATGTCTAGTATATAGCAATTCAATTAATTTTTATATATTAATCTGGTATCCTGCAACCATGCTAAACTTTCTTACTTATTCCATTATTTTTTTGTAGGTTTTTCAAATTTACTATGTAGTAATAATTCTGTTTATAAAGAGAGACAGTTTAATTTCTTTATTTTCTATTCTTTTTCTAATCTCATTGTATTGGCTAGGACCTTCCATACAATGTTGTGTAGCTGTGGTAAGAGTGGACATCCTTGCTTTTTTCCTGATCTTATAGAGAAAGCAATTGGTCTTTCACTATTAAGTGTGATGTTAGCTGTAGATGCCCTATATGAGGCTGAGAAAGTTCCCTTTTATTTTTAATTTCCTTAGTTTTTTTTTAAATGTATTATTCTTTCATGGATGTTGTATTTTATTTCATTTATATGTATTGAGTTGGAGATGGTCATATGGTTCTTCTTTAGTCTGTTGATATGATGATTCACATTGATTGATTTTTTTAATGTAACCGTCTTGCCTTCTTAGGATAAACCCTACATGGACATGATATATTATTCGTTTTTTTATATTGTGGGACTCAGTTTGCTAATATTTTGTGGAGGATTTTTACATCTATTTTCATGAAGAATAACAGACTGTGATTTTCTTGTCTTCTAATGTCTTTGTCTGGTTGTGATATCACGGTAATCCTGGCTTTATAAAATGGTCTGAAGAGTGTTTTCTCTTATTCTATTTTCTAGAAGAATTTGTGTAGAATTTGTAATATTTCTTTCTCAGTTGTTTGGTAGATCTCACCAGGGATGCCATCTGGAACTAGTGTTTTCTTAGAAAGTTTTGAAGTACAAATTAAATTTCCTTAATAGATATGGGACTAATTAGGTCATCTGTTTCTTCTTGAGTGAACTTTGGTAGTATCTGTCTCTCAAAGAGTTTGTCCATTAGTCTAAGTTGTCCAATGTATGGTCATAAAGCTATTTATAATGTTCTCATATCATCCTTTAAATGTCTATAGGATTTGTAATGATGTCTCCTCTTTCATTTGTGGTATTGGTAATTTGTGCCTTCTCTCTTTTTATCTTTGGTAGTCCTTTATTAGTCTAGAAGTTTACCAATTTTGTTGATATTTTCCAAAAAACAGATTTTGGTTTCACTAAGTTTCTCTATTTTTATCTATTTTACATTTCATTGCCTTTTACTTTCATTTCAATTATTTCCTTCTTTCTGCTTTTCTTTTTCTAGTTTCTTAAAGTTGGGGCTTAGATAATTAATTTCAGGTCTATCTAGCTTTCTAAGATAAACATTTAATGCTATAATTTTCTATATAAATACTATTAGATAAAATAATACTAAATAAAATGTAAAAAATAGATAAAATTATACTATTTTTATATTATTACTATATTTAATATTAAATAAAATAAGTATAAAATAGAAAATAGAAAATAGATAAAAAATATTATTTTATTTTAAAGTATTTTATTTAAGTATTAAAATAATACTATTTTTTATCTATTTTTAATTTCATTGTCCTTTACTTTCATTTCTGTTGTTTCCTTCTTTCTGATTTTCTCTTTCTAGTTTCCTTTTTTTTTTTAAAGATTTTATCTATTTATTTGTCAGAGAGAGAAAGACAGAGCACAAGCAGGGGGAGTGGCAGGCAGTGGGAGAAGCAGGCTCCTTGCCAAGCAAGGAGCCCAATGCAGGACTCAATCCCAGGACCCTGGGATCATGACCTGAGCCAAAGGCAGACGTCCAACCAGGCATTCCACTTTTTCTAGTTTCTTAAAGTTGGGGCTTAGATACCTAATTTCAGATCTATCTTACTTTCTAATATAAACATCTAATGCTATAATTTTCTATATAAATACTACTTCAGCTGCATTCTATAAATTCTGATATGTTGTGTTGTTATTTTCATTTGGTTCAAAATATTTTTAAATATCCTTGTGATTTCCTGTTTGACCAATGGGTTACTTAAAAGTATGTTCTTTAATTTGCAAGTATTTGGGAAATTTCCCAGATAGTTTTCTCTAATTCATTTCTGGTTTAACTATGTTATGGTCAGAGAACTATTTTGTATTTCAGTTCTTTTAAGTTTGTTAAGATTTTTTCATGGTCCAGAATATGGTCTATTCTGTTGAATGTTCCATATGCATTTGAAATGAATGAGCATTCTGCTATTTGTTTTATTTCCTTAGATGTGTTAGAATAGGTTGATAATGTTCAAGTCATCTATATTGTTATTGATTTTTGCTTCAAGTATTTTAAATCTCTGCTCTTAGGTATATACACAGGATTGTTATGTCTCTTTGCTGAACTGGCCCTTTTATCATTGGTATCCCTCTTCATCCTTGCCAATGTGTCTTGTTTGTCTGATATTAATAGAGGCAATCTAGATTTTTTGGATTATTTTTTGCATGGTGTATCTTTTCCCATCTGTCTCCTTTTTATTAACTATAAATTTATATTTAATTGATGCCTTTTCCTATCATTTATTTTTGACTTTTTTTAAAAAAAAAACACTTTAAATTTGGACTAATTTTAGATTTACAGAAAAGTTGCTATCTGTATACCCTCATTCAATTTCCCCTAATGTTAACAACTTTCATTACCATGGTACATTTGCCAAAACTAAGAAACCATCATTGGTATATTACTATTAACAAAATTCCAGTCTTCATTCAAATATCACTAGTTTTTATACTGTCCTTTTACTGTTCTGAGATCTAATCAGGATATCCCAGTGTATTAGGTCATAATGTCTTCTTAGTCTCCTCTGGTCTGTGACAGTTTCTCAGTTTTCCTTATTTTTCATGACCTTAATAGGTTTGAGGGGTATTGGTCAGTATTTTGCAGAATTTTGTCAGTTTGGGTTTATCTAGTGTCTTTCTTATAGTTAGACTGGGGTTATGAGGTTTGAGGCAGAATACCACGGAGGTGAAGTCCCTTCCTTATCACATCGTATCAGAGGATATAGGCTATCAACATGGCATCACTGGTGGTATTAACCATTGTCATTTGGTTAAGGTAGGGTTTGCCAGATTTCTAAACTGTAAATTTTCTATTTTTCCCCTATCTATATTCTGTTATTTGCATATGAGTCAGTTAATCCAGTCCACGTCCAGCTTAATTCATAGTAGCCCCAAGCTGGAAACAAACCACATATCCTTCAATAGGTGAATGGTTTAACATCTGTGCTACATTCATGTTATGGAGTACTAGTCAGCAATAACAAGGAACAAACTATTGATATAAGTGACAATCTGGATGAATCTCCCAAGAATTATCCTGAGCAATAAAAACCAATTCCAAAAGGTTACACACTGCATGTGTCCATTTATTTAACATATTTGAATGATCAAATTATAGAAACAGAGACCAGGCTGTTGTTGGCAGGGATCGTTGAAGGGGTGTGGGTGGGAGAGGAGTGTGTGTGGCTATAAAAGGACAACATGAGATATCCTCCTGGTGAGGAAAATATCCTGTATCTTGGCTGTGTCAATATTCCAGTTGTGATATTGCACTAGGGTTTTGCCATATACTATAGAGGAAAACTGAGTTAAGAGTGCAAGTGATCTCCCTGTATTATTTCTTACAACTCTATGTGCATCTACAATGATCTCAAAATCAAAAGTTCAATTAAAAAAGGACACCAGTAAGAGAATGAAATGCCAAACCACAGAGTAGGAAAAATTATTTGTAATACATATAACCAATAAATGACTAGAATCCAGAATGTATAGGTAATTCCTATAAATAACCCAGAAAAAGAAAGAAAACCCATTTTTTAAAAAAATTGGTTAAAGTTTTAAATCACATTTTAAAAGAAGATCTCAAAAGATGAATATACCTACAAAAAACTGCTCAACTTTGTTGGTTATAAGGGAAATGAAGATTAAACCCACGATGATACCACAACAAACTCATCAGATGGCTAAAATTTTTAAAAAACATGAAACTGAAATCAAGTGTTGACAAAGATATATATTATCTGGAATTTACATGTACTGCTAGTAGGAAAATAAATCAGCATTAACCACTTTGGAAAATTGGCAAGATCTACTAAATCTGAGCATATGTATACCCTATGACAAAGCAATTCTACTTTTTGATATGTATCTGACAGAAATGCATATGTATATGCATTAAAAGAAATGTATGAGAATATTCATAGTAGTATTATTCCTAATGGCCCTATACTATAAACCATGAAATTCCCATCAACAGTAAAATGGATACAAAATTGGGGCACGTTCATACATAATTCATTCATACATTTAAACATATTTGTCCTTAATGTCTCTCTTTCCCTCCTATCCATCAGCCAGTCATCATGGCTCCACCTCCAAAATTCTACCTGAATTTTTTCACTTCTCTTCATATCCTCTGACAGTCATGTCAGAACTATGAGAAACTATCATTTCTCATCTGGTGTACAGAAATAGCCTTTAGGTGTGCCTGGGTGGCTCAGTCGTTAAGTGTCTGCCTTCAGCTCAAGTCATGATCCCAGGACCCTGGGATCAAGCGCCACATCGGGCTCCCTGCTCAGCGGGAAGCCTGCTTCTCCCTCTCCCACTCCCCCTGCTTGTGTTCCCTCTCTCTCGGTCTCTCTCTCTGTCAAATAAATAAATAAAAACTTTAAAAAAAAAAAAAAAAGAAATAGCCTGTAACTAGTCTTCTTGTTTCCACTCATGCTTCCCTATGATTCATTATCTGTAAAGGAGTCAGAATGGTCTTATTAAAATATAAATCAGATCACCTCATCCTCTTGTTTAAACCTTTTAGTGAGTTCTTGTTGTACTTAATTAAATCCATATCTTCATCCTGGTTTGAAAGGCTGCCATGCTAGTTCTGCTGTAGTGAAAGATGTTTACAGAGAAAGAGCCTAAAATATACAGAGTGGTTTAAACAAATGAAGAGTTTATTTCTCTCTCACACAAGAGTTGGAAGGAAGACAGTCCCAGGGTGGCAGGGCAGCTCTGCCAGACTCAGAGACGGAACACAGAGTTCCACTTATGGCTCTCAAGTGCTTCCCTATCACATCTGCCTCCCAGCTAGCCAGAGAGGGGAAAGGAAAGGGGGAGACCATGCACCTTTTCCCTTATGGGCTTGGCCCAGAAGTTTCCCTTCCTACTTCCACTTCCATCCTCTTTGTCTAGAACCTGGTCACAGGGCACACCTAGCTGAAAGGAAGCCTGGGAAATGTTGTCTTTAGCTAAGCTGACGTGTGCCTACCCATGACTTCATTACTGTGGAAGTAGGGAAGAATGACTATTGAGGACAACTCGTAGTCTCTGCTCCAGCCTGGGTCATGTCATTCCTCTCAATTTTCCAGCCTCATCTCCTCCCTTCTCTCCCTGGCTTTTGGCTCTCCAGCCACACCAGCCTTGCTCATTCCCTCCTTAGTCCTTAGGCCCTTGTATCTGTGCTGGTCTATATCTGGAATATTTTTCCTTAGATCTTCACGTGACTGGCTTCTTCTGATCATTTGTACCTCAACTCAAGCCTCATACATCTTCTGAGAAGCATTCCTTGACCCTTCCCTCACAAGCAAAGTGACAACCTCCTTACCATTCTCTCATTCATGTTGTTTTATCTCTACCACTTACCACTAGCTTAAATTCTCATCTACCCACCTGCTTATTATCTCTTTCTCCCACTGGAATGTAAGCACCATAGGGGCAGAAACATTGTCTGACTTATTCTCTGTTGGATCTCCAGCACTTACATGCTGCCTTTGATAAAGCAAGCATTCAACAAATATTTGTTGAACAGATGAGTTCATTTAGCCCAAACCCCTTCGTTTTATAACTGGGGAAGCTGGAGCCCAGAGAAAGTAAATGGCTTGCCTGGGCTTCTGCAAGTAGTTAGTAGATTCCCAGGTTGGCACTTTTGTTGACCACCCTATTTCATCCAGGCTCTTCTTTGAAGTCTGTTATCTCACCCCTCCACAACTGTTCCTTTGAACACCAGTAGCACTAGACTTTAACATCCATTGGTTTCTTTTATTCTATGCTTCTTTGTATTGTTATTTATCTTTGTTCTATCTGTTTTGTTTTCCCAACCAAACTGCAAGCCCCTTGAAAATATCAACCTTCTAACACAACAGGCCGTGCCTAGGTATTTGACAAAGAGACTAAAGTTACTTTATTCAGTCAAATGAAACTCAGAACGGTTACAGCTTTCATCTTGTCCTATCATTGAAGATAAAAGTTGGATACCAGAAGACTAGATTTTGGTGGGAGGTAATTCCTGTGTATCCCCAGCTAAACATACAGGCAAGACTGTCTTACCGGCAGCTGGGATCTTACGTGCTTCATCAAAATTATGCAAAGGAGCTGCTCTTCGTATAATGGGTGGATTCTGAAAGGTAATCCTTGCTGTTGGTGGAATCAGTCCTCGTTCAATCATACTTAAAATCCCTGAAAAGAAATGTTGGAAGGATATGACTTTAACTCCAAGCATTTCTACAAAGTCTGAGCTCTATGAATTTCACAAGTGTAACTTACTCTATTCATCTTCTTTATGTGAGAGCACATCCAGTGTCTTAACCCTTTGCATGAAGAAACAGCTGTAGCACATGTTCGTTTAGGCCTAACATTCTAACCCAAGATAAATGGCATTTCCACTTGCGGTATTACAAAATAAACTTGTATTAAGATAATTTCATTTTTAAGGTAGAAATATAATTTCAGTGCAAACTAAAACTTCTTTATACTTAGCATTTTCAATAATTGGTAATGTTCTTTTTAAAATTCAGAGAAATCAAGTACATGGTCTTCATAACTAAGGAGAGGTTTTGTTCTGAAAGATAATCTTTGTGCTTGTAATTATTCCCCTGTTGTTACAATGAATCATATTTAATAAAAGAAAGTTATTTTTAGGGGCGCCTGGGTGGCTCAGTCGGTTAAGCAGCTGACTCTTGATTTCAGCTCAGGTCATGATTTCAGGGTCATGAGATTGGGCCCGGTGTTGGGCGAGAAGCCTGCTTAAGATTCTTTCTCTCCCTCTGCCCCTCAAGTTCCGCTCTCTCAGTCTCTCTCTCTCAAAATGAAACAAAACAAAACAGCAACAACAACAACAACAAAGAAAGTTATTTTTAGACATTTCTCATGTCACCGGAAGATGTGATTGCCCAAATAGATGAATTTAGTGTAACTGGGCAACGTGGATAGTATTTAAGCACTTAATTTACAATTTCTAGAACTCATACTATGTCAGCATGCCTGGTACCAGGGTTTTTGAAGGACAATAGACTGTTAAATAAATAAACAAATAAATGAATCAATGAATAATTGAGCAAAGCCTTCTGGCAGGGGCAATACTTTCATTAAGGTAGATCTATTGTATTGAAGCCAGAAACCCAGAAACTCAGGGAGGATGTGAAATAAACTTGTGACAGGGCTTCAGCTTCTTGCTGCTCTCATGTAATAGGAAGGAAAGTAAGGAACTCTGGGTCTCAAGGAAATCCTGGTCTGCAAGCCGTGTACTGAGCTGGACTAAGCTGAAGAAGTTGGCACAGTTTCTAAGGGGAAGAAATACTGTTTCTGTGTGCCTGAGGACCTCGATGAAGACGTTATGTTGTTATTAATGTTGCTAAAGTCTAGTGTTATAGGGATTCAGAGAAATGATCACTGAGGGATTGGGGAGCCGAAGACTTCGCTTGTAAAACAATGATTCCAAAGAGAAATCTTCAGTTTGCTTACCGCAGAATCATTTCGAGGGGAGAATTTCTTATTAAAAATGAAGACTCCTGGGTCTGTCCAAACTTCTGAGGTCAGGGCCTGGAAATCTGTATTATTGAAGCCTCCAGGACATAATTTACGGGCCCTGAAGTTTGAGAACCAGTAGAATTGGGGCCCAGTAATCCACATTTTTTTAGTAAGTGCTCCAGGTCAATCTTTTGTACTTTTAAAATTTAAGAACTGCTCACCCACAGTACAACTCTTTAAGCCCCTTTTGAAATTAGTANTTCCATTGTATATATGGACCACAGCTTCAGGTTTATTTTTCTAACACTGGATTTAACTACCTTAAGATGTTAAGTAAGAGTAATTCTTTGTCCTCACAAATATTTTCCACCTTTAAATATCAAATCCCATTTCCAAGAACTATGCCCGACTTGCAGATGTGAAAAACAGAGGTCCTTCTAATTCAGTATATTTTCATTACTGAACTCACATTTGCAAAGAATGTAAGCATGATTTAACCTTTGCTTTAGTACTGGTTGGAGCAATTGACTTAATTTTAGATGAACAGATGTGTGTACATTTACCATTGGAAGGAAAAAGTTAAGACTTTGGGATAAGCAAAAGAGGCTGGGTATCTTTTCAATGAAATGCTGGAACCTCTGGAGATTATCTGACTCCCATAATGGCCTTTGTTTTTGATGAGTCTATTTTACAATTCTCTAGAGATTAAGGTTAATTTATAGAAAACTGAAAGCAGTGTAAATATTTCCTGTTTTAAATGCATGCAAATAAACTCTGTCACACAGAGGGATGATGCTTCCGCCACCCCCAAAAAGCCAGTCATGTGTCCATTTGCAAATTTATTTCACTATTGATTTGTAAAGGTGTCTGCCATTTGGATTCTCCTTGGAACCAATTTTAACATCCTACTGATTCCCTCATTTAATCAATGAGTTCAATAAAATCCTTGATGTGTTCATTTTATAGTTGTATAAAAGTCATGGTTTTACTTTAAAATATATATGTCCTTTAATAATTTTGGAGATCTCACCAAGATGAGCAGAAGATTCACCTGAAGTTGGCAGAAACGATGCAGTGCACAGGGAACCAAGTCCAAGCATATATTTTCTTAGCACCCTCAGGCGAATTCAAAGTGGCAATAGAACTTTACTGACTGTTTTTCTAATTTTAGTATTACTCCCTATTAATTTTTTGTTTTGTTTTTCTTTTTGGTTCATGTATGGCTAAGTTATTCCTTATTGGTAGCTACAGTGACTGTGAATTTGGTGATCTCCATAAATAGATTAATTTCTTATAGAGATCTAATTCTCTGTTGAGTGAGAGACAACAGGGAGTATAGTTCGTTAGTTTTTTGCTTGTCCACTTGTGTATTTTGAGCTCAAATCAACTAGGAATGTCATGCCCGCAAAGAAGGTGGTATCTGGACCAGTAGGTGTGTTTCTGTGTTTATTTTTCATCTGTAGCTTAAAGTGTAGAGTTGAAGCCATAAGCTCTGTCTGTATCTGTATGTCTATGTATCTGTAGTTCAGAAAGGCCTGTATCTCTCATTGTGAATGTAGAATGCTTTCCTGTCTCCAGATGGTATTAATAAATTAGACTGTAAAGTTTCAAATTAAAGGATCTCTGTTCAGATCGACTTACAGAGAGAAATAAGTGCTTATGTAAATTGAATATTCTTAAGATCTCTAGGAAAAAAGGAAATCAAACTTCTAATACTTTAAATGTGTTCCCCTCCATCTCCCAAATTCAGAAACTCTTATTGAGTCTCTTTACTTTTCATGGCAATACAGTTACTTGCATAGTCTCAATAAATATCTGTTCCCCCTCTACTAAGATATAATTGGGAAAATTGCTATACAATCAAGACTTTGGCATTTCATATTTAAGAATGATACTTATTAATCACAAATGACAAGTCACTTTTAAAGAACTAAGTTTGACATTGTGGAGCCAATGCTTACAAAGCCTTCCCAAAAAACTGGCCTGGATCGTGGCTTACAGGATTTCAATCCTTGCAGGCGGTGGGAAGGTCCTGTCCTGGCAGGCCCGAGAGCCTTAGGACATTTGTAGAAAAGAGGAATTTACCCAAATTTTTAGATCCTGTAGTTGAAGTGTGGTGGGCAGGGTTTCTTGGGCTGGATTTCCTAGCCTTAAGATAGCAAATAATAGAGGATTTTAAAAGTTCAATCTGAGATTCCTTATGAATATTTCCAGCAGAACAAACTTAAGATGGCCTATTCTTGCTGCACCTGTGTAAATAAACAGGACAAACCTAATGAGATCAGCCTTATTTTTAAATTCTTTTTTGAGATCATTTTGATCAAAATGACAGAAGACTATAAGAATATTTTTGTTTAAGTTTTAGAATAAGCAAAAGAGATTACTGGATACATTTTTAATGGAATGTTGGAGTCTTTGGGGATTATCTGGACCTAGTCTTTGAGCTATTTCACAACTCTAGGGATTAAGGTTAATTTGTAAAAACAAACAAACAAATTGATATTAATGCAAATAATTCTTAGCTATAAGAATTGACTTGAAATAAATTCTGTCTGGTGAAGGGACACTCCTCCTTCCCACAGAAAGGTCAATTTTGCATCTGTTTGCAAATTTATTTTAATATTCCTGATCTACAAATGTGTGTCCTTTGGATTCTCCTTTAAACTAGTCGAGACATCCTACAGGTCTCTCTCTCTCTCATTTTTTAAAGATTTATTTATTTATTTGAGAGAGAGAGAGAGAGAGGGTACGTGGGGGGAGGGGCAAAGGGAGAGAGTCTTCAAGTAGATTCCGTTGAGCGTGGAGCCTGACCCCAGTCTTGATTTCAAGACCCAAGAGATCATGCCCTGAGCCGAAACCAGGAGTTGGACACTTAACCAACTGAGCCACCCAGGTACCCCTACAGATCTCTCTTAATCGACAAGTTAAATAAATAAAATACTTCACATGCATTCATTTTATATTTGTATGAGATCTATTATTTTAGCCGTTTTGGGAAATTATCCCTTAACACCATTGTCTCATTAAACTTCCATAACACTCTTACTTTCCAGTTGAATGGACGAGGGATTAGACGTTCATTCATTCAACTGATATTTGTTAAGTCCCTATTACGTGGCAGGAGCTATTCTGGAGGCTGGGGATGCAGTGGTGAGCCAGAGAGAACTCATGGAGCCTCTAGGAGGGTCAAAGACATTAAATAAACTCATAATGAATGTATAATTACAAATTGTGATCATCTATGAAGGAAAAGACAGATGCTTAAGGAAGTGACTTTTCCGGGCAGAGATAGAGGCTCTTGTGAAGGCCCATATGAAAATGTGCTTGGCCTGGTGAAGGAAGAGGGAAGGCCCATGTGGCCGAGGGTAGAGAAAGCAGTTAGCAGAGAATGGAGGGAAGGTCCAGGTCAGGCCTGCCTTGTTTGTAAGGTTTGGAGTTGATTAATCAATCAAGACCAGAGAGCAATTTGCCTGAGGTCACGCACAGCCTGAAAGTTTGGTTTGTGTGTTGTGAGACATATATTCTTAACCATTTAAAAAAAAAAGAAAGAAAGAAAAGCTTGGTTTCGTTTTTGGATGTAGCAAGATAATTCAAGAAGAAGTCAGGAAGTTCGCCCTGCATTTTCCAAAACAACTCTCTCTTCTGGGTGTTGTTAATCCTTCACCTCTGGCTGGACTTGTGTGAACCTGAGATGACAGTTAAGGGCATCAGGAACATGTAAAAATTTAGACACTGTGTCCACATTTCTGTGGCTTGAGCTTTCCTGATGCTTCTACAACCTTGCACGTACCAGACATATGGTGAGTACTCAATAAATATATGTTGACTAATTGGCTGATTAATTACAAATATTATAACAGGCCATGTGTTCCCTGGTGGATCATTGAGGGATGAAAATGTTATTTTTTTCTGTGTCAAGTTGCTATGATCCTAGATTCACCTTTGTTTTGCAGCAATTTTTTTCATTATGTCTGCTAAAGTGGACATTGATTCATTCATTCATTGATTCATTCATTCATTGATTCATTCATTGATTCATCCATTCACTATTTCATTCATCCTAATTTGATCCAGGAAGAATGGAAGATGGTACTGAAGCAAGAACTCTGCTGGTGTTATTCCATATTCCCAGGGAGTAAATACATAAACTAAGTAAAATCATATGTCACAAAGATCTCTGAACAATAATGGTTTATAACTAGGAAAATAATAGTTACAGTTGTGAGCTTCACACATTAAGGGACTTAGATAATGCTGGGTTCTCTTGAGTTCTGCTATTCCTCCAGCAATAGGTCAGTAGATGGAGCAGACAAGATGAAGAACTTTAAATCTCCAAGACCAAGAGAACCTTTGGGAACCAACTTTAGGTCCAAACTATTCCAGACAATGGATAGAAAGTAAGATGGGAATAATTAAAGACCATCTCACTTGGTTATATTTGCGATACAAAGGGGGATCCACTTGGATGTTTTTCAGCACTTCAGCCAATTAAATGAAGCAGCAGGGAGAAATAGAGGGGGTGATACTTACAACACTCACTTCTTAGTCACTCATTTACTTACTCTTTCATTTGCTTATTCATTCAACCAACATGGTTCTGCACACTGGGGAAACTGAGATGAAGATGACGTTATCTTTTGTTTAAAAACTAGAAATCCACTGGTTTCACGAACACTAGAATTTAGACTGAGACATGCATGGTTTAAACACCATTTACATTAATTCCGGCTTCAAATTTTTGCATAATAGTATATTGAAATAAATTTTTTAAATGCTACCAGAATAGCATCAAAAACTATCTGCTCAGAACCTTGAAAAATTCTAATACCACATAAACACAATAATAATTTTAACACATAATAGCACCAACACCTAAATCAATATTAAATCCATAGAATGATGGGTTTTAGAGGTGAAAGGGACTCTAGTTGTTGTCTAGTCCAACCTTGTGATTTATAGAGGAGCAAACTCAGGCCAGAGTGAAGACTGTGACTCGTCTGAGGTCACCTAGGAGAATTAGTGTGTGAGCACGAATTCAAACTCAGGCCCCCATCCCACCTCAGTGCTCTTTCCCATAGATTCCTAAGCACCTAAAATGGTCATTGAATCACTAACCTTTCCTGGCATCCGCTTGTAAGACAGGTATGGGGGTGAAGTAGGGATCCGTGCGATGAGAGGCTGGTAGAATCGTGAGATTGGATATGGTAGACCCTTTAATTAACTTCTTAACCTTCACCTAGAAAATAAAATACTTGTTTTCGGCAGGCAGTTTTGCTTTCAAAATGAACACGGTTTTCTTCTTGTAAACAATAAATAAGATTATGAATAGTTTCATTAAGTTTTAATAAAGTAGCGATACCAGCTCCAATTTTATTGCTCATGAGTACCCTGTGCTATTGTCTAGTGTCAGGAGTTTGTGTAATTTAAAATAGTTAATTAAATCCAATTAACATGTTGTGATTTCCACTATGCAAAGTCACTATAGTAGTTAATAAAGGAACTATTAAGATTTTGTTCAGTTTTAATGACTATGATATAAAAGTGCTAAATCTTGACAGAAGAGGTTTTGAATACAGCAAAGTTTTGTACAGGCAAATTTCCCAGAAAATACATATTAGAGTTGTGAGAGTAAAAAAAAAAAAAACCCAAACAAACTGGGAGAATTTCAAGATAGATGTATCAGGGACCCCTTGGTGGCTCAGTTCGTTAAGCGTCTTACTATTGATTTCAGCTCAGGTCATGATCTCAGGGTTGTGAGATGGAGCCCTGCTTAAGATTCTCCCCGCTCCTCTAAAACAAACAAACAAACAAACAAACAAACATACAAATGGTTAAATGAAAGATAAATGTATCAGTCAACATTAATAGATTAAAAATGAACTTTGAATGGACTCTTGAAAATCTCAGAGAGATTTAAAGTCTTGGGGGCGCCTGGGTGGCACAGCGTTGGGCGTCTGCCTTTGGCTCAGGGCGTGATCCCGGCATTATGGGATCGAGCCCCACATCAGGCTCCTCTGCTATGAGCCTGCTTCTTCCTCTCCCACTCCCCCTGCTTGTGTTCCCTCTCTCGCTGGCTGTCTCTATGTCTGTCAAATAAATAAATAAATAAAATAAAATAAAATAAAATAAAATAAAATAAAATAAAATAAAATAAAAAATAAAGTCTTGATATCTAGATCAGTTACAGTAGATGATTACCTTTTCTAAAGTCATTAAATGCTTTTATTATAGTTATGAAATATGAATTTTTTCTATTAAATGGTTTCTAGCTTTTAAAGACTAATATGTATTGCATATAAATCACATTTAATTGTATAGCTCAAGTACACTATTTTTACCTTTATTAGAAAAGGTTATGAATTACCTGGGCCCTCCCAGCAGGGAAGATGCAGCTGTTTGGTATTTATAGACTGATTTAAATTTTCAGATCATTTTCCAAACATTAATTAATCTGCATAACTCCTAAAGGAACTAGGTAACAATTTGCTCTTTAGCTAACAAAGAACCAAGACTGAAAGGTTAGCAGGTTTAAGGTCACACAGTATACTAGAAATACACAGATTAATCAATTTTAAGATTAATCTGATTTTACATTAGTGAAATTTGCCATTGGACTCCATTGTACCATACCTTATTGCTCCTCGAGGTCATGGAAAAAGAAAGGGAAATTCATCAAGAGTTGGGGGAGTGGAGTGCAGAGAAAATCACTTCCGCAAATAAGTATCTTTTGGCTAAAAAATGTCTGTGTGAACAAAGGATGTGGGGCTTAAGGAAACTGTAAACAGCTACTATCCCATGAACACCAAACGTTTGGTGAGGACAAATTAAAATGACTATAAGCAGGGTTTTTTAACAGGAAAGAGTAGACAGCACAATCTCCTGCCTTCCAGGTGAGTTGGAAGAGGAAAGGTGAGTGCCATGGGCCTTGCTTCTTTTTTGTTTTTTTAAAAGATTTTATTTATTCATTTGAGAGAGAGGAAGAAAGAGCACAAGCAGGGGGAGGGGCAGAGAGAGTGAGAAGCAGACTCCCTGCTGAGCAGGGAGCCCGCCATGGAACTTGATCCCAGGACCCCAGGATCATGACCTGAGCAGAAGGCAGACACTTAACAGACTGAGCCACCCAGGTGCCCCTACATGGGCCTTGCCTTAATGACAGCTAGGAGTTCGTGTGCATGTTGTGTTATTATGGAAATTCCATCTTGGCAATCCACCTTGGTCTCTTTCTCACCCTCAGCTCTCCTCACCCCACCTCACCTCCAGACCCGAGTGGCCTCCAGAATCTCCTAATCACCCAAGGTACTGCACTGCAGACATGGCATGTGCATAGCTGATTTTCAGGAGCAAAAATGGAAGGGTCTCCACTTGTCTGATTGATATCAGGGTCAGGGAGGCAAAGGTAAATTGGAGCAAGAGAGAAAGATCCCACTTAAATAAAATTGTCAAGCATTGAGAAGATATAAAGTACAGGTTTGGCAGTTTCGGGACACAGAGCATCATTTATCTGGATTTTCTGAAATCCTTTGACAAAGTACACCTGACAACCTGCTCTTGAAAGGCCAAGTAGCAGGATCCATCATAAAACACAATGCAAAGTGTGACACAAAGGAGAGGGTGGAAGGCAGATGATACTCGGATCCTATCAAGCAGTCAGCTCATTCATAATGCTGGTTTCTTTAATTGTTTCAACTACATCTATCTCAACAATGTAAAAGCCAGACCCAATGTGCGTGCGTGCGTGCGTGTGTGTGTGTGTGTGTGTGTGTGTGTGTGGAGGGGCAAGGAGAAGAGGGTTACACTTGGGGGTTGATGTCCTCTGGAGATTACAGAAATAAATCCCGCATGCAGTGTCGCTGGATGTGCCACACGAGCCCACTTCGCTGTCCTGCTCCCATGGTAAGGACAACCACCTCTGCATTTGCTTGCTTGGAGGGAGAAGGTATGTAACAACCTTCAGCACTTACCGAGCACTTACTGAGCACTTACTATGTAACACTAACTTTAATAGGATTGGCGTTAAGTTTCATGAGGAATGGACCCGCTAAGGGCAATGGGAGTGCAGAACAGGGAGTAATTAACTCAGCATGCTGGCATTGCAGGAGGCTTTGCAGCGACTCCACCCGAGCTGTATGTTAGAAGCTCTCAGGGAGCTTTGTAAAAATACTGCTGCCTGGGCCCAACTCTGGGCAAGTAAATCCGAATAGCTGGGCTGGAGCCTGGGTTCCAGGTGATTCTAGTGTGCAGCCAAGGTTGAGATGGACGGCAGTAAGTGATATTTAAATTGTCTTCAAAGAAGCATTGGATTATATATCACATGGAGACGAGGATGCAATTATAGAGAGAATGGTGGTGACAAAGCAGAACAGCATACAGATGCATGAAGATTCCATGCAAGGTGAGGATCTCAGTGTGGCTGGAGTATGCTGTGTGTGCCAGGACGGTGGGGTGGAGGACAAAACTGGAATGGTAGGTTAACGCAAACAAAAGAAACCAGCTTTATGAATGCCTCATGGAAGTTGAATTAGCATCTGCTTCTGGCTTCTCCTTTATGTCACGTTTTATATTTTAGGCTGGAACCATGCTCTATAGTTTGTATAACATGATATGGACTATCATAGAAATAGAACAATGTTCTTCATATCCGGTGTGTCATGACTATTTCCAAAACTCTGTCCCTTTATGCCTAAACCTTCTGTAACAGCTTAATTGTTTTTCAAAATTTAAAAAAAATATAGAAGAGCTTAGAAAAGAAAACAGCAATCACATTCCTGCCAGCCGGAATTAATCATTGTTAATATCTTGGTATATTTGCTTCTAGTGTTTTCAAATAGAACAACCATTCTATTTTATGATTCTGGTAAAAAATGATATATGCTTATTATAAAGATTCCAATTAATGCAGAAAAACACAAAAATGAAAGTTTAAGAAACCATGCCAAATATCATTAGGTGATCCATTATCCCTGACATCTTTGGAATGATTAATATATCATTTTATAAAAATAGGATTTATATTACATTATTAAACTTAATTTTGACATGAATTTAATAGGAGGGGAAAAGGCTGAATTAAACTCAACAAATTATTAAACCTGAAGTCAATATTTCTTTACTACAAGATTCCTATGAGTTGAAAAAGATTCCTCTGCAAGGGTTGGCAATTTTTTTTTAAAGGGCTAGACAGTAAATATTTTAGGCTATTCTGGCCCATTGTTACAGCTTGAAAGTAGCATAGATAATATGTAAACAAACAGTGGCACTATGTTCTAATGAAACTTTATGTACAAAAACAGGTGGTCCGCCCTCACCCAGTAGTTTGTGGACTCCTGCCCTATAGTTAAATAAAGGCGATTATGAAAAACATTTAGGTTTTCTAAAATCATATTTTAAATTAGAATAATATACCCCATCCTCTAAAGATGAGAACATAGAACTCTCTTGCTACCCCCATCCCCTCTCCCTCACCTCCCAATTTTTTATTATATTATTATTTTTACATTGTCCAGATTTATAATATCTACATTCTGTTTTGAAACCATAATCACTAGGATTGCTTAGTATTCATCCTATGTGTAAATGGATCCAGTGTCATGGCTTTTCTATGCTTCAGTTCCTTATTTTGATAGATTTCTTTTCTTAAAGATTTTATTCTTAATTAATTAATTATTTTAAAATAAACATACAGTGTATTATTAGTTTCAGGGGTAGAATTTAGTGACTCATCAGTTGCCTACAACACCCAGTGCCATTACATCACATGCCCTCCCTAATGCCCATCACCCAGTTACCCCATCCCCTGACCCCTCCAGCAATCCTCAGTTTGGTTTCCTAGAGTTAAGAGTCTCTTATGGTTTGTCTATCTATTTATTGTTGAGAGAGAGAGAAATAGCAAGAACAGGGGAGGGAGAGGAGAGAGGAATCTTGAGCAGACTCCGCACTGAGTGCAGAGCCCAATGCAGGGCTCAATCTCATAACCTTGAGATCATGACCTGAGTCAAAATGCTCAGCCGACTGAGCCACCAGGCGCCCCTATTTTGATTGATTTCTTAATTGCCTGCCTTTGGTTTATCAAGCAGTCCTTTCCAACAAGTGTTCATGGGTATTTATATTTGAGTGATATCTGGGATCATCCTTTTATCAAAGCTTTGCAGACACTGACCTGTTGTCTTCTACAGTGACTATTGTGAAATCTGATGCCAGCCTGATTCCTCACCTCTTGTTGGTGATTTTTCTTTCTGCCTGGATTTCTGAAACAGTCTTCGTTTTTGAAGTCCAGGTGTTAAACTAGAAAATACCTTGATGTAATACTCTAAATCAAATCTTCCTGGGATTCAGTGCTTTCTTTACACTTGTAGATTTCATTCTTTCCTCACTTCTGGAAAATTTTCTTCCATTATATCATTGGATACATCTTCTCTTTCATTTGCTGGGTTCTCTGTTTTAGAGATACCAAGTGTCGTTAAGTGTTGGCTCATCTTTGTCTTTCATGTTGTGGTACCTAACTATTCTTTCTCTCCTGGTTCATAGAATGCTTTTAGCTGAGCATATGGCTATCCAGTCCAGACTACATTTCCCAGTGTCTCTAGTGGCTAAATGTGGACATGTGAGCAAATTCAGACCAGTAAGACGTAAGCAGCAGTGATAAGTGTAACCTCTGGCCCATCTCCTTAGAATGCCTGCCCTGGACTATCTTTATCCTTCCTGTGGGAGCTGAAACATGGGTGTAGAGAGGAGTCAGCTTCAACCACTGGAACGAGAGTATCTGTGACCACAGGAATGAGATGAGACAGCATCCAGACAGAAGGAACCCTCTCTCAGTTATGCTCCCTGTCATGGAGCAAAGCTGTCTGTCCTGCCAACCTTAGACTTCTCACCTGTGGATTGTTTGTGAGTGAGAAAGAAACTGGTCTATTTATGGCATTATATTTTCGGATTTCTTTGTCACAGCAGCTTAACCTGTAGCGGACTACTATGCAGATCTCTTAGCTTCTAATTAATTTCCTTTGTCTTTTTCCTTTGCATTTGCTGTGCTTACAGTCTTTTCTCCATGCTCATACTTCAGTGTTCAGCAGTGTCTGTTCTGTTCTTCCTATTTATAGTTTATTTATTAGTTCCATAAAGTATTTTGGTATTCAATTTGTTTCCTTACGTCTGCAACCTCCCTTTTTATCTCATTCTGCTATTTTATCATCTTGTGGCTGAGCTCTAGTTTTACTTAATTTATGTTCCTATCAAGCTGTGCTATAATGTGAAGAAATTGTGAGAAAATTCCTTCTGTTCCTTGAGTTACATTTTTTTCTGGGTTAGGCTTTGTCTTTTGCAGCCCATGGTTGTCCCTTCCCCCACCCCTCCCTCTCTTTTGTTAGCTCTGGGGGAAATGCTGGCATTTATATAATAAATCAGTATGGTGGCCATATCATTTCTTTCCCCCTTGTATGTTCTTGGGCAGCTCTGCCCTGATAATCTCCTTGCTCTGATGTGGCATCTCCTTCCCTGTTGTCTGCTACCAGTGTGTTTTCTTTCCCAGCAACAGGTGAGAACTGGGTATTCTGGGTGTTCTCCACCTTTCTATTATCTGAGGGCTTGGGTTGGGGAAACCTCTGATTTAGGATACATGCAGTCTTTGTTAAAATATGTAGGCTCTCCTCCCTTTCCTGAGATTTTGATGGACATCCTATATCAGCATTTGCTCTATTGTCCTCCCTCCCTCCCTCTAGCCCCAGGGGTTTGGGGTCACTTCTCTCTGGAAGAATTAGACATATTATTTGCTTTCCAATTTCACCTCTTTCTTCCAAGTCCCCTTGTCAAAAGAGAAAAAAGATAAGGATGCCTGCTTGATTGTCTTCTCTCTGGATTTTGTAGCATTTCTTTCTTTTTTTTTTTTTTTAAAGATTTTATTTATTTATTTGACAGATAGAGAGAGAGAGACAGCCAGAGAGAGAGGGAACACAAGCAGGGGGAGTGGGAGAGGAAGAAGCAGGCTCCTAGCAGAGGAGCCTGATGTGGGGCTCAATCCCAGAACACTGGGATCACACCCTGAGCTGAAGGCAGATGCTTAATGACTGAGCCACCCAGGCACCCCGGATTTTGTAGTATTTCTGAGAATCTCAATATTTCGATAATTTACCAGTAGTATTTCTGAGAGGCAGGGAGAGGTGAGGATTGGAGCTATGTCACACCCTTCTACTCTGCTACAGAATCTTCTGCTTGGTGAATTTAAACCTGCATGGCCATATTCTACAACCCTTCACGACCACTCCTGCCCCAGCCCTCCTCCCCATATGATGGATGGCATACTAAAGATCAGGAAGGGAAAGTAGCTAGGACACACATTTAATCTGCCTAATAGAGGCAGGCTAAAAGGGCACATCATTGCTTCATGGCCCAGTGCTTTTACTACATTTTCATGCTTCCTGAGTTCTTGAAACTTTCAAGCCAGACACCGCTCACATCACCAGCCCTACTCCTGTCCTCATGGTAAAACCGTATCACTCTGTCCCCTTTCTCAGCGTCATTTCACATAGATACAGTAGGAGCCTCACTTTCTCTCAGACTAAGGATTACCAGCATTCTTGGAGCTAGAAGAAAAACTCCCTTGGGAGGCATTTGTAGCATAAGAGCAAAAAATCATGGGCTTGGAGCACTGGATTTCAGCCCTAACTCTGTCATTTACTTAGCAACGTGCTGGGGTAAGTCATTTACTTGTCGAGTCTCAGTTTTATCTTCTGTAAAACAGGGATGTTCTTAGCTACGGGGCAGTTGAATTTTATGTAAAGGATTTGTTCCTAGAGGCATTTCATAATTCTGAACTCAGAGAATTCAGACAGCCTGACTTTAAAGAATGGCAGCTATGGCAGAGACTTCTGCATGGCTTCCAATGTGCTACACAGCCAGAAACTACATTTCCCAGCCTCCCTTGCAGCTCGATATGTCTTTGTGACAGGATTCTGGCCAGTAGTATAGCAATCATAGTGACTCTGCTGCTTGGAATACAGACATGATGGTGGGAGCCTAGCAGCCATCTTAGGCATCTTAGATCGCAAATAGAAAATGCAGAGGTGCCTGACATTGCAGGGGTGCCGTATCAGCCATAAACCGTGTGACGTGAGAGAAAGTTACTGTGGTGTTTAATCTACTGTTATTTGTAATGTTTGCTGAATTTATATCCTAATAGTACAGGGTATTTTTATTTACTGAGATGGTGTTTCTCTGTGGAAACTCCAACATAAATATATCTTAAATTCACTCAGACTGCACCAGCATTGAAAAAAAATGAAATTGTGTTTCATTTTCTTAAATTTAGGGGGATTTGAATTATTTCAGACTTTGTGTATACAGCAATAATTTATTATTATCTTACAGCATGGAATTTCAAATTTCTATAATCCAATTTTGCATTAAACTCGGCATCACTGATCTTCCATTAGGCTGTTGTGAGGAATTACTGAATTAATATATAGAGATGCACAACATAAATTTTTTTCATATCAGAAATTGGGGCTTTCATATCAGCTATTATAGAGGATCCTAGGTGGCTCAGTCAGTTAAGCGGCTGCCTCCGGCTCAGGTCATGATCCCAGGGTCCTGGGATCGAGCCCCACCTTGGGCTCCCCGCTCAGCCAGAAGCCTGCTTCTCCCTCTCCCACTCCCCCTGCTTGTGTTCCCTCTCTCACTGTGTCTCTCTCTGTCAAATAAATAAAATCTTTAAAAAAAAAAGAAATTGGGGCTTTTTTTACATAAACATTTTATTAAAGTATAACATTCATTTTTGAAAAGACCACACATCATAAGGTCATCACCTGATACATTTTCACAAAGCAGACACTAGGAAACCAGCATCCAGAACAGGAAGTAGAACATTGCAAGCACCCCCAAGGCCTCTCTCCTGTTGCCTGTCAGTCACTTCTGAATTCCACTCCCAGCTATTATTTTTCTGTTCTTAAATTTACATAAAAGGATTATTACAGTATGTATCTTTCTGTATTTGGCTTCTAACCTTTAAAATAGATGTGAGAGTCACTCATATTGTCGTGTGTGGCAGTATGTTTATGCCATGGACTTTTAAGTATTGATTTTGAGTTATAAATTATAATTACAGCTGTACCCAATAAGACTTGAGCCTCCAACCTCCCACTTTTTTGCAATGTTTTTAATGTTTCTTTTAGAATGTTCCCTCTTAGCTCTGGCTACTAAATTTCTGTCACCTTTTAACAACTAGATTAAAAGTAACCTCGTTTAGGAAATCACTTCTGATCTCTTCCTCCTCTGAGTTCCTATAGCTTTTTTTGTACTTCTCTTATTACATTTACAACATATATTGTAAGTATTTTTATGGTATCCTCAAGGCATATCATAATTCAGAGCTCATTGAATCCTGTCTTATCTCCTTTGAGAAAGGAATAGCGCAAAAGAATGTTTTAAAATATATAATCACTTAAAATGTATTGGGAAGGAGCAATTAACAAAGATATATAAATAGCAAATGTTTTTCTTTTTAATAAAGGTAATACAATGGCAAGCAAGACTAAATAATGGCTTAGTTATGCTTTTGGTAATGGTAGAGTAGCTTATAACTGACTAACCGCCCTGAAGATAACAAATATAAATTATGGATAAAATAATTTTAAAAACCCGACTATTTGAAGGTACTGAGATAAACTGAAAGAAGAAGCCAGAAGAAAGTTGATCTTGAAAGAAGGGAACTACAATAGTTGAGGTTTGTGCTTGTGTGACTTCTCAGTCCATGAGATACAGAAGGAAGTCACAGTCTCACTGGTTAGAGAAGTAAGAGGATGGAGTATAGGGCTCCATAAAGGCTGAAAATGAGGGGGAATCCCAGAAAAGGCAGGGACCCATAATTTACAAATAAATTCCATGCAAATCCGTGACTGACCCCTAAGCTACACCTAAATGGAAGAGATTCTAAGCAACCCAGCAAAGACACAGCAGTTAACAATTTGAAAAAAACTGAGCAGAGATTTCAGCTGCTACTCACCAAGGGTAGAGTTTGGAATTTGAGTCTAGCAAATTAATTGCCTATTTGAACAGGCATCAACACATTAGAGAACAAGGTGCCAGAAATCAGAGTCTCCATAACACATCATTTATAATGTTCATAACAATGAAAAGTCACTAAATCTACAAAGAAACGGGAAAACGTTCACACAGGAGAAACAGTCATCAATAGAAACATACCTTAGAGGTGATGTTTTATGGTAAAGATGGTGGTGATGGTTTCACATGTATACATGTAATCTCCAAACTCACTGAGCCATATACATTAAATATGCACAGCTTTTTGTATGTTAATCATACTTTAATAAAGTAGTTTAAAAAAAGAAACATATCAAGATGATTCGGGGCAGAATTAGCAGATAAAGACTTTAAAGCTGTTATTATACATACTTTAAGGACTTTAAAGGAAATAAGATCATAATGAATTAACAGATGGAAAGTCTTGGTAGACAAATAAAAACTATAAAAAATGGAACCAAATGGAAATTCTAGAACTGAAAAGTGGAATATGTGAAATGAAAAGTTTGTTGGATAAGCTTGACAGCAGACTGGAATGGGCAGAAAGAAAGGCATGAACCTGAAGAAAAATCAACAGATACTATCTAATCTGAAGAACAGAAAGAAAAAAATTTTTTTTAAAGAATAGATCTTCAGTAATCTATGGGACAATATCAAGTTGTAAAATTTGTATGTGATTGAAGTCCCAGAAAGAGAGGAGAGAGAGAAATGTGGAAGAAAATATTTAAAGAAATAATGGCCAATATGCACCCCAATGTTCATAGCAGCATTGTCCACAATAGCTAAATCGTGGAAGGAGCCGAGATGCCCTTCAACAGATGACTGGATTAAGAAGCTGTGGTCCATATATACAATGGAATATTACGCAGCTATCAGAAAGAATGAATTCTCAACATTTGCTGCAACATGGACGGCACTGGAGGAGATAATGCTAAGTGAAATAAGTCAAGCAGAGAAAGACAATTATCATATGATTTCTCTCATCTATGGAACATAAGAACTAGGATGATCGGTAGGGGAAGAAAGGGATAAAGAAAGGGGGGTAATCAGAAGGGGGAATGAAACATGAGAGACTATGGACTATGAGAAACAAACTGAAGACTTCAGAGGGGAGGGGGCTGGGGGAATGGGATAGACTGGTGATGGGTAGTAAGGAGGGCACGTATTGCATGGTGCACTGGGTGTTATACGCAACTAATGAAGCATCGAACTTTACATCGGAATCCAGGGTTGTATGGTGACTAACATAATATAATAAAAAAATCATTAAAAAAAAAAGAAAGAATGGCCAAATGTCTCCCAGTTTTCTGGAAAGCATAAACTTATAGAGGATCCTAGAAGCTCAATGAACCTCAAGCAAGATAAACACAAAGAAAAGGACACATGAACTCAACATAATCAACCCCCTGGAAGCTAAAGACAAAGAGAAAAACTTGAAAGCAGTCAGGAAAAAAAAAAGATCCCTTATACATAGGGAATCAATGATTCAAATAATGGCTGACTTATTACAAACAATGGAACTTTAAAGCATTGAATTATTTAAAAAAAAAAAACCTGACAACCTTCAATTCTATGTAAAAGCAGTATAAAGACTTTTTTTTTTCTTTTTGCAAAAGAAAACAGTGAGTCACCAGCAGGCACGTGTTACATTGCCTTAAGCAGGCAAGAAATGTTTAAAGAAGTTTTTCAGGTGGACAGAAAATGACAAGATGGAAACTTAGATGTCTATGGTAAATATCAAATACTATGCGTTTTTCTTTTCTTAATTTCTCTGAAAGACAACTGGCTATTTAAGGCAAAAAATTATAACATGCTGTGCACTTTACAATATATATATAAATCACATGACAGTACCACAAAGGATTGGGACAATGGCACAAATGAAATTGTGTAGTTGTGAGTTCCTTTTTATTTATAAAGATTAAATTTATTTCTTTGACAGAGAGAGAGAGAGAGCACAAGCAGCGGGGTGAGGGGCAGAAGGAGAAGCAGACTCCCCTGCTGAGCAGGGAGCCTGATGCCGGGCTGAATCCTGGGACTCCAGGATCATGACCCAGGCTGAAGGCAGACACTTAACTGAGCCACCCAGGTGCCCCTACTTGCAAGTTCTTTACATTGTATGTGAACTGGTGCAGTATTAACTCCGAGGAAACTCTAATAAGTTGAGGATGCATATTGTAATTCCAAGAGCAACCACTAAAAATAATGCAAAGAGGTGTCGTTTAAAAGTCAATAAAACAGACTATTAAAGGGGCGCCTGGGCGGCACAGCGGTTAAGCGTCTGCCTTCGGCTCAGGGCGTGATCCCGGCATTATGGGATCGAGCCCCACATCAGGCTCCTCTGCTATGAGCCTGCTTCTTCCTCTCCCACTCCCCCTGCTTGTGTTCCCTCTCTTGCTGGCTGTCTCTATCTCTGTTGAATAAATAAATAAAAAATCTTTAAAAAAAAAACAGACTATTAAAAATTTTTTTTAATCAAATAACCCTAAATCAGTCAGACAACAAAGGAACAAAAATAAGACAGTAAAAATAGAAAACAAGTAGAAAAATAATTGTTCTACATCAAGCCATGTCAATAATTGTATTAAATGAAAATGGACTAAACACTCTAATTAAAAAGCAGAGATTATCAGACTGTATTTTAACCAGAAGATAAAACTATATGCTATCAATAAGAGGTGAATTTTACTTTAATTTTTAGAGAGGACAAGCACACGTGCACAGTGGGGAGGGGCAGAGGGAGAGGGAGAGAGACAATCTTAAGCATACTCAATGCCCAGTGAAGAGCCCGACGTGGGGCTCAATCTCACGACCCTGAGATCATGACCTGAGCCAAAATCAGGAGTCAGATGCTTAACCGACTGTGCCACCCAGGCAACCCAAGGTGAATTTTAATTTTAAAGACACAAGTTGAAGTAACAACAACGAAAGGTTGATACACCATGTAAACAGAAAGCAAAAGGAAGAGGGAGTGGCTACATTAGTATCAGACAAAGTAGGAAAATATGTAGTATCATCTAAACACTTTTCCCTTGAAAATAGTTAAAATGCAACACTTAAGTAAGACTTCCTGAAGTGCCTTCCTCTGAATATAGTCCTATGAGCTATTCTGTAGAAAAGGAGGAGAGTTGGGCAACACTGCTCCCTGTGAGGGCCGCCCTCCTCCTGAAGATTCATGGTGCACTCCAGCGAGGTAGTGACTCCAGATGGCCTAACAGTGTGAAGGTCAGCCTGACTCTCTTCAGTCTCACGTTTCCTGTTTTTATGGGGCCACAAAACTCTCCTTTCATGGAACACCTATTCACATTCCAAGGAACCAGTATTCTTTGGAACACATTTTTGAAAAAAACTGACCAAAGGGTTAGTATAAAGCTAACAACTGTAATCACTATGATTCATCACTATGAGACCATTCTGCAATGTGAAAAGATAAGGGATAACTTGGTTTTACAGGAAATGTTTCTTCAAGGAGCCTGAAACACACTGGACTCAGGGTTTTTTTGATGGATTCAAATAGAAGTCTAATTACTTCTTTTTGCTATTTTTCCTCTGTAAATTTAATAGCATGTCTCTGCAGCATTCCAGTAGAAATTTAAACATTCTGGAAAAGCGATTACAAGAGAACAATAAAGCATCGGGATTCCAGCTACACGTCTGTTATATCTCATACAAGAAAAAAGAATGACTTGAGCTGCTCACACTTGTGACTTTTGCATATTGGTGAATATTATACCACATCACCACCCAAACATTGTCACAAGGTATGAAAAGACAGCAACCGGAGGACCTCTGGGTTCTATGCCATTTTTCTTCTGTAAACTTAGGGTTGCATATTACAAATTGATACTTAGATAGAATCAATCGTCTCAACCTTCACCAGAGGCCCGTGATATGAAGTGAGTTTAAACGGTGGTCCTTTCAGTGAAAACCTACGAAAGACTCTGTGAATGGATTTATCACGTATTATAATTATTTTTGCACTTGTGATTCACCGCCTTAGTCTAGAACAGTGTGCCAGTCTCTAGGCATTGTTGTTTAAATACTGGCAAGGGTCACAAGTGAGAGGGAGTTCGGTCCTCATTTACCTCATACCAGCAGCTGGGTTGGCACGCAGCTGCACAACTGCTGGGGGCTCTCTTTATTTAATTTGGCATCCCTTCCTGAGCAGTATTGAGACTTCCACTTCAACGACTCCACTGGGCTTTGCCATAATTTCTGTGCTGTATCAGTAAACTCTGCTGGAGAGATGCCCAAGCAAACCTGAGAGCAGGCTAGGAGCGTGTCCAGTTTAGGTATTTTTGCTTAAGTCAATGATGGCATTAACCCCACAGACAAATTCAGCCCGCTTAAAAAATACAACATTATTCATTAGTGGAGAAACTGATTTGTAAGGAATAGTATTTAGTCCACTTAGTAGTGTGTGTGTGTGTGTGTGTGTGTGTGTGTAAGACCCTGTCCTTTTCACAGTTTATTTTGGGATAATTTTCTTAGACTCTGAATCAGACTGTCAAAAGTAAATATAGGCCCCAGTTCTGAATAAGTCACATATTAATTATTAGGCTTGGTCATAAACCTTAGCCTCTATGCCCTGGGTTTCTTATCTGACACACTCCGAGAATTTAAAGTGGTAACACATAAAAGTCACTAGGACAAGTCAGGTACACAATAGGTACTCAACAGAAGCTTTGTGAAATGCATAACTGGAAAAAGAAAAAAAACCAGTACCTTCTGTGAATTTTGTTTCCACAATCAGAAAACAGTTTCATCTAGCCTGCTTTTCTGTTTTACACATCTTGGTGGTGGTCAGAAAAGGGAAAGGAAGGGAACCAAAGGAAATTGATTTTGCTCAGAATCAGAATGGTAGGTTGTCAGAACTGGAAGGAATCTTAGGGATGGTGTGGTCCAATGCCCTAAATTTGCCAATGAACAAACTAAGGAGTCTAAGTGGTTGCCCCCACATCAAAAAGAAGTTAGTGACTGATCCAGGATTGGGGTCCAATATAAACATATAAACATGGACTTTTCTTATAATTCAGACTGTTAATATTGTGTGAAGCTATGATGTTTAAAGAAGCCTTCCTTTGGCTAACTTGAAAAATAGTTCTCCTTTTATGATTTTCTTATTATTTTTTTCTCTTTTAACATTTTACTTTACTTTAATCCATGAGGAGTTTTCTTTGGTTTAGTATATAAAGGTGGAACTTAACTGAATGCTCTCTTCCCAAATTGCTGGTCTAGCGACTTGGCACCACACAGCTCACCGGCCCTCCCATTCCCCCCGACTTACAGTGTCACCTTCCCTACATTCAAAATTATTGTTTACTTTGAGGTTAATATCCATGCTCACTTCATTATTCCACTGATATGTCTGTTAATTTTTCTACCCATAGGATGCTGTTATAATTATGTTAATGTTATTATATGTTTTAACAAGTTGTCTGAAAAAATTACCTTCATTAATCTTCTTTAGGAAAAAAAAGAAACCTGAAGGTTTTGCCCATTTATTTTTCAAGGTGATGAACACTGGCAAGTGGAAGAGAATTAATATCCCACACAGACCAAATAAAACCCATAAGAATTTTGATTGAAATTACATTTCATATAAATATTAATTTGGAAACAACTGGCACTCTTATAATCATTTTTCCTTTTTGGGACTATGATATATCTTTTTATTTATTCAACTCTTCTTTGATGTGGCTCAGTGAATTTGAGGCATAGCATGTCAAACTTTAAAAATCATTCAATGATGATCTAGGGAAGGGAAAATAAATTCTACCTGAAGAGATCTAGGGAGATATTTCTTATGGCCAATAAGAGGAGTACTCCACAAATGTAGCCAAATGAGGTAGATGATATTTCATTATTTAAATTAACTTGACACAGCCTAACTCAGTTACACAGATCCTTACCAAGTTGTTATTCAAAGTCATTAACCACATATGCATCAACCAACAGTAAGTTTATATTGGGTTCTTACCAGATGCAGCACCATGTTTGATGTTGGCAATATGTTCCCTATCCTCAAAGGAGTTTACAGTCTTTTTTTTTTTTTTTAAAGATTTTATTTATTTATTTTAGGGACACCTGAGTGGCGCAGTCGTTAGGCGTCTGCCTTCAGCTCAGGGCATGATCCCGGAGTTCTGGGATCGAGCCCCACGTCGGTCTCTTCCGCTGGGAGCCTGCTTCTTCCTCTCCCACTCCCCCTGCTTGTGTTCCCTCTCTCGCTGGCTGTCTCTCTCTCTGTGTCAAATAAATAAATAAAATCTTTTAAAAAAAATATTTTATTTATTTATTTTAGAGAGAGAGACAGAGATAGTGACAGAGAGCACAGGCAGGGAGAATAGGGAGAAGCAGGCGCCCCACTGAGCAGGGAGTCTGACGTGGGGCTTGATTCCAGGGTCTGGGATCATGACCTGAGCCAAAGGTAGATGCTTAACCAACTAAGCCACCCAGGCGCCCCAGGAGTTTACAGTCTGATTGAAGTAAGTTTCCACCTTTAAAAGCACCAGATCTAGAGAGTAGATTTTTTTAAAAGATTTTATTTATATATTTGAGAGAGAGAGTACAAGTAGGGGTGGAAGGGTAGGCAGAGGGAAAGGGAGAAGCAGACTGCCTAGTGAGTGGGAAGCCTGACATGGGGCTCGATCCCAGGACCCCAGGATCATGACCTAAGCCAAAGACAGATGCTCAACTGACTGAGCCATCCAGGTGCCCTGAGAGTAGATCTTAAATGTTCTCACACAAACTCACAGAAGAGGTGGTTATATGAGGTGATGGATGATACCATCTTACAGTATAGTATATACACATATCAAATCATCACACTGGACACCTTAAACTTACACAACATTTGTCAATTCTATCTCAATAAGCCTGGGGTGGGGTGGGGGGCAGGAGAGTACTAACGCCTCTTCTTGTTCTAATCCTTGAGTTAAGGTAGCCTCTTACTAGGTAGTTTGATCTTTTACTTCTATTCCCAGACCGCAGTAGAGAAGTTTCTCCAGCAACATCCTTGGTCAGCAAGGGAGCAGTTTTTGGCTGGGTCCCAGATCTACTCTTCGGGTGTAGGTCAAAGTCATCATCCTCAAAGCTACCTGGGGGTACCAGAGACAGACTGGCTGAGTTTGAATTATGACCATTTGACTTGTCACTGTGTGACTTTGGACAAGTTATTTAACCACTTTGCTTCTGTTTCCCCAAATATAAAATGGAAGTGATAATCGTATTTAACTCGTAGGGTTACTGTGAAGATTACATGAGCTAATTTGCGTAGATTGTACTTGCCACCATGCCCTGCATGCAGAAGCACTCAGAAACGCTGGCTATTACGTAAAATGCACTTTCCTAGGCAGGTAATACATTTCAGCTTAAAATGCAGCCTGGAGCAAAAGCACAGCTAGGGGTTCTGCAAGTGTTCAAGATTAGAAAATGGGAGCTTGTGGGGGAATGATCTCACCTTCTGTGGAAGTTTAGGTCCTACACTTGAAACTGTGGGTAAATGGAATAAGATACCATTTTCTGTGGGAAAATGGTGGCATCTTCCCTTGGGATTTCAATGTTTTAGATTAGATGATAATTCCATAATGAGAGGGCTACAGTTTTAAAAATCCTTGGCAGAAAGGGTCAATCGTCTTTTTTTTTTTTGGTTATATTATGGTTATATTAAATGAATCCAATATTAAGTATCCAGTTAATCTTTAAATGGGTCAAGAAGAGGAGATTGGGATAATGTTTTCTTGGTGGTCAGCTGCCTCTCTTAGGTCAATGCCTGTTTTCACTTTACAGTGTCTCCTGATAACATTGTTCAAGGATCAGCCCCTTTTTGGTTAGACATGGAAAACGGTATTTTGAAACTCAGAAGAGAATTTTCTTAGGAACATATTAGACAAAGTGGAGAGGTCACGCTAGTGACAACTGAACCTAGCCACGTGCCACATCCGGGCCTCTCAGCAGCCAGGCATGGGGAAAGCAGAATTCTTTTGCTCTAAGTGGCCCCAGCGTATTGAGAAACTGTCCAGCCCTGAGTAGCACACCCAGGCTCTCCCTGGGAGATAGGGAAGCAGGGTATCTCACCAAGAAATCCCCAAGGATCCTTTGCATTACTGGTTCCTTCCCACATCTCTTCTCATCCTTCTCCTTCTGATGCCTCATGCCTCCTATTTCTTCCAGCCAGGGTCCCTGTCCTGCTCTGGGTACTACAATGACTCAGATAGGAAGAAAGAGTCGTGACAAGGACTGAGCCTTAAGCTAACAGAATGAGCACATGATCAATGTGGTCAGCTCTGTGCCAAAGTTGCTTTAAAAGACTGAGGCCCCAGAAAGGAATGTAGTGTAACTAGTGTTATCAAACTAGGTGCCAACTGAAGGTATAATTTCCTTTTATTGTAGGAAATTAGTAAAAAGGAAAGGCGGTGGTTAAAAGCATAGGCTGTAATATCAGAGAGGCCTGGATTTGAATCCGGGCTGTCCCACTCACTAATTGCATGACTGGAGCAAGAAATATAATTTCTCTATGCTTCAGTTTCTTTATCAGTAAGATGGGAGGTCATATCACTCCCTCCACCGGGATCGATGTGGCCATGGATAGAAGAAGCTCAGTACCGTGCAACGTCATTCACAGAGTCAAATCCAAGCAGATCGTAGCTGTTTATTATAAAAAGTTGAATCAGAGAGTCAGAATTTCTCAGTGTCCATAAAGCACTCCACAGGGATGTATTCCTCTCCCTTTGGCAGGGCAGCTTCACAGATGGATGCATCGGACTAGAAATGTGCAATGCTGCTCACCAGGAAGACTGTCCAGCTAATTACCCTCAGTCAGTTTCCCTGTCCACTAAGGAGCCTTGTAACGGGGCCGTCCGTATCTCTTTCTAAGAAGGGAACAATGTGCTCTCCAGATCAGGCAGACTGGAACATTCAGGCTTGTCCGACCATTACAACTCTCCTTAGAATAAATACAATGGCATTTTAGTTTATACGTCAGTCTCTCACGAGGTCAGCTGCACCCAAGAGTGAAATCTCTAACTGTAAAGTTGAGGGTCCTATGCACCCTGGGTGGCACCAAATTTGCAGCACTCCTGGGTTCTCCAGCTGCAAATTGCCGACCTGTGACACAGCTGTAGACTGGAGGTCACCTGCCTGGCCCCAGTGGACTTACTTTTGTATTATTCTAAGTATAAGAACGCTTTGGACATGTTCTTAGGGTTTTTACTTCTTGCAAGAGAGCAAAAAAGGAAGAAAAATGTCTATCCCATGAACACCACTTTTCCTTCCCCCCCCCCCGTTTAGCATAAACAGAGAAGTTAAGAAACACACCTGTATTTTAGAAAACACTCCGATGAAGATAGTCCCCTGGGGTTTTTCTTTGCATGAGCAGGTGGGACTATAGTGAGTTAGCAAGCAGATGAGATTCAGGGGCTCACACTGTCCAGTGCTGAGGCTGGTAACTGGCAATGAGGAAGAGGGGTGCACAGAGAAGGGGTGCAGGGTAGAGTGGAGGGGAGGGCAGCCAGCATTTGCGAGGATCCAGTCACTCCTGTGCTCTCCCTGGCTCTCTTGCCTCCACCAGTCTTGCCCCAGATCCTGCTTTGGACTAATACTGGAGGGAGAGGTGAGACGAGGGGATTAGAGATGAGGTTCCAGTGGAGTCCCAGTTAGCAGTGGGGGAATATTCAGCACCGGACAGAAAGTCCAGCCATCCAGCTAGATTGGCAGCTCTGAGTGGCCATTCATTTGACAGGGACAGAGTTGTATGGAAATGGTCAGGGGGAAGGCTGACTGTAGAACTCTAAATAGGCCGTTTCAGGAACATTGAACAAGTTCAAGAGATAATGCTAGATAATGCAATTCAAGAAATCTTTACCACCAAAGAAAGAGGAAATAAAGTTTAATAACCAATAAGGACATCAAGGGAGAGAGATCGTTCAGGAGAATTCTAAAGCTGCCTTTCGGTGAGAGCATCTGGAGAAATGATCTAATTTCAGAAACTGTATGCCTTCAGCCCTTCTTTTTATGACCTAGGCTGAGATAACACAATTAGATTTCAGTAGCCCATTCAAGGCCAACCATCAATTGGCCTTACCTGTCCAGCCACATCTTTTGGGTTTTTACCCTTTATAAAAACTCAAGATCATTAGGCAAAGCTCCAAGCCACCCTCTGTTACTCCCTCTTCTCCACCTTTGCTCGTATAGCTTCCAACTCAGGTCCCTCTTCTCTCAGCCATGCCCACCAGCTCCTCCAAGGCCTATTTTGACTCATGCACCCCCCCCACCCCGGGGGTGGGGGGGAATTACACCCATCATTACTTTGTCTCCCTGAGAGGCTGGCAGTTCCCCAAAGCACCAACGCAGCATTGATCTGGGAGTCAAGGAATCAGAGCTGTGGCCCAACGAGGAGGACTCCAAACAAGCCCGTTTGTCTTCTCAGGATACAGACGGGGAGTCTCAGTCCTTAGAGACTGAATGATGTTCCCAGGACAGTGAGGCTATTACAGCAGCAGTGGGGCCCAGTTAGCGCCCACGTTCTCTGAGTCTCCTCTCGGTCTATGGTTCTTTCACTGAAAAGCTCACGGCGGCTTCCAGACCTCATGGTTGCCAATCATGAACAGATTTATCCAGGCTATTATCGCAGATAGAATGGAAATCAAAAAACTATATAAATTGGCTGTTTTGGTGGCATATTGTCCCAACGTTACAGCCTAATGAGAAGGATCTCCTCCAAAAAAATACCTTCTGGGCTTATATTCCACATTCTGATTCAGAGAGGGTGGCTTTTAAAGAAAGTTTAGGGTGAATTACTCTAGTCTGTGGGTACTTACTTCTGTTCTACCAAGGAGGTTTTAAAAGGCTAGGAATGTATACTTGAATTCAAGTACAGTTTAAGGTACAATGGGTTAGAATATTGGAGAACACAGCAATTGTATTTATTCATCTCAAGTACCTCTCAGTGGATAATTAACCTGAGCCATGATAAAAAACAATTCTATTAGGCCCATTTCTCTTGTGGCTAATGCTACTGTGCTTCTTGCTATAGTATTTTTCCTTTGCTTCATTCTAAATAAAATGCTTACTGGGATAATGCAAGTATTACCTCTTATGTAGCAGTTCCATTCTCCTCCTTGGAATGGAAAAGCCACCGTGGTTAGAGGAAAGCAGGAAGTTTATATTTTCACTCATGAGGATGCAGTTCTTATGAAAATCTGCAGTGGCAGTCTAGATGTATCTAGTTTTTGGTAGGTTTTCTGTACCATCCACTAAGAGAAGTGAGTCTTTTATCCATAAAGAATACAGAGTTTTTAGGATACTTCTCTGTTCTGATACACGCTTTGCCCCACACTGGATATTTGTGGGAAAGGGAAGGAAATCTATCACAGGGAGTTCTAATTTGGCGGGGGGTCATGGACCCTTTTGGGAGTCTGGTGATGCCTATAGACCCCTTTTCAGAATAATGTTTTCATAAATGCATTAAATAGTATACATTGGAAACCAGGTATATTGAAATACAGTTCTATCCATGGCCCCTGATGCCCTAAAGCGATTATAGAGCTGAGTCAGGCTCCACCATCTACGTAATTTTTGGCTCCTCAAATGCAATTAAGGGTTAGAAACATAGCCTCCTACTTACCAAAACTCAAGCCCAAAACCCGAGTCACAAAGTGCAAAGGCATTGGATCACATCAGGGAACAAGGCTAGCTGGTTAGCAGGTGGCTGCTGACCTGGGATGATTCCAGGGCAGTGACAGGCTCTCTTCCTGCATCCCCAAATTCCCCTTCTCCCTGTCCACTCATGCTTGAAACCCCTTAATAGAGTCTAAGTCCTTTGGTTTAATTAAATAGAGGATTTACTCTTGTTAAAAAACAAAAACCCATGGGAGAAGTAATACTCCATGCCAAAGATTTTCAAATTTGTTTTCAGGAGTAGAAGATATTTTCCAAATGCAACCTTAAATAGAATGCTGATATGTAAATAAATGCAGGTTTTATAAGAGGTTAGTATAATTCTATATGTTGAATCATATACACAAATAAGCATATATATCATATGTAAATCAACACTGGAAACAACGAGGTTGTCTTGATGAAGGCAAATTATGAGATCAAAAGTTACAGATAATAACTACCATCTTGCATCCATCTCAGCATACAATCTATTTCTGTATTTTTCTCTTGCATGCGCAAGATGGAGAACATTCTGATGTCAATGGATAAGGAGTTTCAGATAGCTAACAACTTGTTATGGTGTTTATGATCTCAGGAGTTCCCTCAATTAAAATGGTCCAGAAGCTTTAAAGAACAGTAGGAATTTTTTTTCACAATGGAATCACTAACATTGTTTAACAACTGCTCGTATTCCTTAGTGATTAAGGATTAGTTGGGGGTACTTAACTTAGGGAGATTTGTCCTGTACATTTCGTAAACACTTTGCATCCTAACTCTCCTTACCTACTTCATGACCTAGGTGAGTAGCTTAATCTTAGTCTCAGTTTCCTCATGTGTAAAATGGTTATAAAAATAGCACGTATTTTATAGTTTTAAGGGTTAAAGAGGAGAGTGTACATAAAGCACTTAGCACAGTGTCTGGAACAGTGTAGCAAGTGCTTTTATTCTTGGGGGGTCGAATGACTGGAAGTACTTTTCAAATGTGTCCTGTAACGTTGTAAGATGTTCCGTCATGTCCCATTTAAAATTCTTCTCGGGTATCTCGGCACCCTCCTGTTTTGGATAGTCTCTCAACTGCAAAATAATCTAATTTTGTTTTGCGTGTTGAGTCCAAATTTTAAGAGGATGCTTTATTGCTGACCTTTCATGTACAGCTGTAAGCAAAGTAATATGGCAGCCCTGCATTGCCAGATGAAGATCGTACAGCACATTTCCAACCAGCTGAGAACCAACCCCAAACTTAAAATAAGCAATGAGACGATCGATAATGCTGTATTCCCACCGTGCGACGTGTATTATTGTAATTGTACCATTGACTATTAACGCTGCCAAACGTGAGCTCCAGAGAACTCACCTGGCTTTGACTGCACGGTGGCACATGTGTTGAAATGCTAACACCAGTCGAATGCTTAGTAGGGGCTAGGAACTGCTTTAAGAACTTGACATGTATTTGCTGACTTAACCTTCAGCTATTTGTGTGATTATTATAGGAGTATATATGAGCAAATCTGAATATCAGATCTAGTACAAAGATACACCCCATCTAATAAAAAAACCTTCCTAAGGAATTCAAATGTATGTGTGTGCATGCATGACCACACACTCACAGAATTAACCTGACAGCACTAACTAACCCATTGATGATATTTAGTATGTATGAAAATTTGGTACCTAACCTAAGTATGTCTGTGCTTTCTTTATTACACTTTAAAATGGTTCAAATATTTATCAAAAAATTAAATATGAATTAAATGCTTGCAGCCTCCCTGAAACTCACTGGCGTTCTCCATAACAGTTTTAAAACAAAAGCATTAAGCCTTATTACTCATTTATACTGGAGGGTGAAAGGAGCCAAATCAGATCCTTCCCTGGGAGCACAGGTGTGAAGAAGGGGAAGGAAGTATGCGATTTCTAATATTAGCTCATTTTCCCCAAAGCCGGGAACCTTATGAGGTACCTATTATGTGCCAGCAAAGTATTATTACCTATAATTTCCAGAACCCCCTTGCCTAATGGGCACCACTGTTCTGACTCCACAGAAGAGGAAACTGAGGACTTGAGATTGCATTTGCTTGCCTGGGGTTGCATAACTGGAAAATGGCGGATAGGACCCAAACTGAGCCACTGAACTCCACACCCTTCCCCCCATACCAGACCGCCTCCAACCCAACCTCCCCATTTTATAACCCCAGAAGACAGGAATGAGCAAGGTGGAGTAACTTGCTTTTGGAAACAGCTAGCTGGTGGCAGGGCTATTGCAGGAATCCAGGAGCGAGGGTGTTTCACTAGGGAGACTCTCTTGGATGGCCTTAGTGGGAGGATGCCCTATGCAACCAGGGTGACCGGGGGGCCAGCAACATCGTTTCTTTACTTCCGGACTCAGCATCGGGCCACTTAGTTTCAATGAGAGATTGGATGCAGGAGGAGACAGACCACTCCTCTTCTGAGCACCTATTATGTGCAAAACACTGCTTGGGGCTTTGGAAGATCTGACAAACAGGCACACGGATGGGACAGCAAGGTTCCTGCCCTCATATCATCAGTGTGAGAAAGAAGGCATCATCAAAGAAAATATTAAATAGAATCCTTGGGAGCTGTTTCAGTAATATTTTGGTCCTCCCCCTCACCTCTACAGTAATGTAAGTTTTAAATGACATTATAAAACTTGGCACAGTATAATCCACGAAATTTGCCAGTAGTCAAAACTCATATTTTCAGAGCCCTTGTTTGTACCAGGACCTTTGCTAAGTGCTTTGAATTCTCTCATTGAAATCTCAGTACGATCCTATGAGATACTCTTATTATGGACATTTTACATGTGAAACAATGCAGGCTGTTTCTGGGAGGTCCCTCCTCCAGCAAGATTTGCACCAGGTGGTCTAGTGGGCCCCAGAATCCCTACGCTGAGAGCTCGTGAGTGCTTGCAGTTCGCATAGGGTTGGTGGGTCTGGGAAGGCGTGCGGCATCTCAGCACAGAAACTCAGGAAACACACATTCTCAAGAAGTTCAGGAACCCCCTACTGCTGGATTTTTTGTGAATGTTACCCAATGAGGGCATAGCCTCTAATAGCCTCTTCCCGCTCCCAGAGTCCTATTGGGCTTTTGTGAGAGAGGCCAAACGCAGCCAATGACAATTGTCTCATCACTTTCTTCAGCTTTTCCAGGACTCAAAACCCAGGTGGAACTAAAGTTGTAAACAGCAGTCACTTACAAAGGCGATACATTACCCCTTCCGCCACCACCACCACCACCACCACCACCACTGCCATATTGGGGGAGTACACATGAGGAATCAGGAGGAACATGACAGAAGTGGGGATGCTGTCTGTGCGTTGCCATCACAGTGCTTGGGTAATGACTGTGTGTCACAAATAGGATATGGCATTTCTGAACGTCTTTAAAGCTATTTTCCTTTTGTTCCACTAATTTAATTTACCAAATGCTCCTGGGAAAGGGGAGGCGGACCAAGACGCTGACTCCACGTTTCCTGAAAAAAATCTACATTTTCTTTTTAAACAGCTCTCAACAAAATTCCATCTGATTGCTGTCTGACTCTCCCTGTCAAAATTCTGACCCGGCAGGTGTGAGAAAGAATAGATGCGGAACTTGAGTGAATACCCGCATCTGTTTTTGGAAAAAGGAACAGAAGCAGCACAGAAGGAAGTAAAAGAGATAATTGCTGGCTCGAACTACAATACATTTTACTTGTGGGCAGAGGGCCAGCTTGCAGCCGGCGGAATAGGCAGGCCCATCTTATTGGAATTCAGGGGTGGGCCTCCGTGCCTGTCCGGAGACAGCTGTAAACCAGCAGCCCATAGCATCGCAATCAGGCACCGAGTTTTGTCAAGGAATGCTGATACGTACAGAAGCCGCGTTGTTGGTTTCAACTGCACCCCTGCCTAGTGAAACGACAGTCAATCTCTGATTCCAGATGACAAGAACTGGAGAAAAACTTAAAACAAATGGAGACCTTTCAAAAGATTAATTTGTTTACCAACAAAATGTTCCCTCTTTGTCATCCGAGATGGGGGTGACCTTCACTTTCCCATATCTAGGCTGAAAGGATGCTGACTAGTCATCTGTTAACTCCGTCTCAGCAATTATTCCCTTTTTTATTTTTAGTGACAAGAAGGGTTTATTAATTCACTCTGCTTCTTGTTATGGTTTATAAATGCAACAAGCTCATTCTGAATTACTGCAGTGTAACATCAATTTGTTTAAATCTAATTCTGCTACCATTGCCAAATTACGTCGTGACTGTAATTGTGGCCATATGCATGGGCTTCAAACACAATCATGTTTTGAAATCGTCATTCTTTCTCCCCCGGCCCCCCCCCACGCCCCACCCTCCCCCTTTCTTCTGGTGCTGCTTCTAATCATTTGACACGAACTCAATTGCCTCACTTTTCATTACTTTATCATTTCAGAAATGAATGTACTTTCATGGGCTAGATTACTCTGTACACCCCAAGTGAAACAGTAAAGAATGAAACTATGATTTGTGAAGTGTGGTTGCTACCCAACTAAGTTAGTGAAAAACACCGCATAACGTATGACTCATAAAATCGAGAAATCATAATAGTATTAAATTCAACCTCATGAATAAATAAAAGATTCTAAGTTTACATTGAATTATATATTTATTTATTTGGAAAGTGGGACCAAAGGACTGGTATAATTCTACAGCGACTCATAGGCTGCCAACAAGAAAAATGGTTTTATGATTCTTTTCTAGGTCATAACAGTTACAATCAGAGTTATTTGTGCAGCGATTCAAAGCAATGTTTTGTTTGGCTATTTTGTTATGCATTCATAATTGTTCTTTTAAAATTCATGCTAACAGATACATGTTTCAAGCCTCGTAAGAAACCCTTTTTATTTAAGCGAAATAAATCAAAGTCAAATTTTCTGTAGATCTTTGAACACACTGCATCAGAAAGTCTAACTGGAATGTCAGTGAGGAAGTGTGAGGCTGATGTCTCAGAGATTTCTTCTTGTCTCCCCATACCTGTGAGGCTCTGCTCTAAAACCTGTTAGAAGGCTGTTGGTGGTGGTGGTGGTGTATAATTTGGCAAATTTAATATATTGGGGAAAATCATTAGTGAGTTTCACTTTTAGTACTTTCTTGTAAATTGATTTTACATATAGTTACAGGATATAAAATTCTGAAGCCATGTGGTGTGTGTGTGTGTGTGTGTGTGTGGTATATGTGCTTTCATATACCGGCCCCTTATGATTAGGAAGGATATACCTCTTCGTAAAATGGAGAAAATACCAGTTTCTAAGAACTAATCATGTAAATAAGCTACATATTCAAATTTGCTCTGTCAAAAATGTCGAAGATTATTTACAGGCTTTTGACAAGCTGTTCAAGTTTCATAAGAAGGAAGGAAACACATGGCCCTCGGCAGCCAAATCATAATCCCCTTTGAGTGTTTAGAGTAGTTTTAAAAAGCGATTAGCCTTGATGCTGCTTTTCTAATTAACTATACATCACAACACTAGACACATTGCTTCAGTGTGGGGAAGTGCTTTCAGAAACATTTTTATAAGTGGTAAATCACAACTGTATCTGTTCCCAAGTGCTCTACATGATTGTTTAAAACCAATACCCAACTATTTCTCGAACAGGACTTTTGGCACAGTGTTTCTGTTGTATAAATCCAGAATGAAAATACCCATTTTCTGTTACTACCATCATATATACATTTGCAACGTGAAATGCCAGGATCAACTATTTTGATTGAAATGCTAACATCAGCTTGAGCAAAATGTATATAATGTGCATACATTTTAAAGTGCTCTGGTGTAGATTTCCATGGAGTCAAGTTTAATGGGGAAAAAAAAGGATCTTGAATACAATAAATGAGTGTATATTCTCTCCATATCATGCAAGGCCAAGTGCTTCCCCAAGCTCTCTGTGTTCAAAGTACATGGGCACAATAACCAAAGCACTCATCCTCTTGGGAATTAGGAAAAAATATAACAAATGACTAAGGTTCTGCCCCAGATTTTGCATATAACTTGGAATTCCTATTTATGTCTGAATATTGGCTCCCATTCATTAAAGCCAAGCATAATCCTCTCTAAGTCTAGAGGTGTGCCTTTTATTTTTTATTTATTTATTAAGATTTTATTTATTTATTCGACAGAGATAGAGACAGCCAGTGAGAGAGGGAACACAAGCAGGGGGAGTGGTTGAGGAAGAAGCAGGCCCATGGCGGAAGAGCCTGATGTGGGGCTCGATCCCATAACACCGGGATCACGCCCTGAGCTGAAGGCAGACGCTTAACCACTGTGCCACCCAGGCGCCCCTAAAGGTGTGCCTTTTAAAACTTGGATACTCATCAGGAGAAGTTTGCTGGAAACGCAGCAGTGGCCTTGGGCTACAAAGCCCCCAGATAAGCCACTATTAATTCTAGATTGAAGGGGGAAACCAACAACAACAAAAGAGAAATCTGCTTCTGTCTGTGCAGCCAAAGAAATAATATTTTTATTTCAAGGGCTTTGGGCTCATGGGAAGCAGATAAAAACCCTTTCACATTATTCACAGTGACATTTTAAATAAAGTTTCAGCAGGAATAAAAATATCTAACTTTCTGGTTATTTCTTAGGCTATGGAAGGATGTCTATGATAAAGTGCACTTAAGCCAAACCTGTTAGAATAACATAAAGCATATAGAAAGAAAGTAAAAAATATATTTCAGGGTTACATGAATGAAGTAGGCAGATGAAAATGCCTGTGTAGGAAATTTAGAAGATTAATCCAAGAGACCATTCTGGTTAGAAATGGTTTTGCAATTTAATTCTAAAATTCATCTTGTTTTTTTTAGTTTTGACTTCCCCAAAGCATACATTTAAGAGCTTTTGAGAGAAAGGCAAGGTTAAAAATGTATTTACAAACGTAGAGGTGTCACCTCAGTGATTGTTTTTAGTATTAGAAATAATCGCAAGTCAAATAATTTCTCGATTAAAATGAAGCACTAGTTTTACATCTCCTTAGAAAAGCCCACAACACAGAAAGTACCTTGCTTCGGGACACTGAGCAGCCAGTCAATGGCAAACATAGGCACGGATTCTGAGATCACTTAATGCCAGTCTCCATTTAACCATTCTTCCCTCCCATCATCTTGCTGACATAAAGAATCATTCCGTGCTTGCTTCAGATTTAGAATAATATTCTTAACTTTTGTGTACTGGAAGATCACATGCATTGAAGCCAATTACGATGCTGCTGCTTTCTTTTGATTTTTCTAGCGGTAAGCCTCCTATCAAATAAAATATTTAAAATTTCTCTCTTCATTCTTTTTGTTGTTACATTATTTCATCCTTGTTTAAATTGTGATACCAGATGATTTAAGAACATCAGATAAAACAGAAATTTGAACGAGCTACAAATAGATCTTTTAAAAATCGGTTTACATGTTTTTAATCCTTCATTATTATAAACAGAATGAAAGCCATTCCATTTCATCTCCCCAAAATTCTAAGGATCAAAACCTTTACTTAAAAATTTACATTGTATCTTACAAAATATATGACTTTTGATTCTTAAAAAAAATTAGGAGCTCATTAAAACAAGTCATTACTTACACATGCTTTTCTCTGATTAATATATGGCAAACCGATTCCATAGTTCGCACTTACAGCAGCTCTGTGGTGGATGTTTTCTGGATCCTGCATGATTTTTACATTCAACCCAATCTTTTGCTGAAACAAAGAAACAATGAAACTTTCATGCCGAATGAACCAAAATGCTTACTAGCATTTTATATCCTCAAAGGAGTGTGAAGTTCTTTGAAAATAATTATTTTAATGTAATTCTTATGGCAAAAAAATCATACACACACACATATATATTTGGTTTTATTTAGGCTGCCAATTGGTCTCTTTTATTCACAGGAAAGGAATTTTCTGTAGATTTTTCTCCATGTATCCTATTGCTCGTACAAATATATCCTAGGACACCACTCATTTCCTCCAAAATAATAGCAGAAGCCAAGCAAGGTGGACAAAGGACCAGAATACCTGGTGTCGATTTATTTTTTGCTTTCGAGGTCAAGGATTTTGCCAATGAAATCTATACTACAAACACACAGGTAGAGGGCCCCCTTGGTCTGTTAATGTGGCCATCGTCCTCACAGGACATTTACAGGTAAATCTCACTTTGGACTTGGTGAATTGCCACAACACATTTACTCCTTCACAGAGATTTTGCTGTCTATAGGAAAAACGTGTGCTATCATTAGAAAAAATATAAAAGCCTGTCGTTCGAACCACGTGTTCCTCATTTTAAAGACTTCGAATTGGTTACTGCTGAGATGCCCAACCATAAACACCAGAGAAGGCGCCGTGATGGTGGCAAAGGGGAGAGACCTAGCTAGGTTCCAGTCTTGCCCTCTCCGGGACTGCCTGCATGTTACCTCGGGTAAGTCACTTTCCTTCTTTGAGTCAGTTTCTTTACTTGCAGAACACAGCAATTAGACTTGAGGGTCTCTTGAGGAACTATTCACGTCACCCCCACCCTCCAAACTCTCCACCTTCCCTCATCCCCCACCCTCCCCTGCTTTGGCGTCCTACGATTTGATGTTAAAAGGTAAGTTTCTGAGGTCTTATGACTTTTTATTGTGATATAATTCACATACTATAAAACTCACACCTTTAAAAGTATGTAAGTCAGTGGTTTTTAGCATATTCATGAAGTTGTGCAGCCATCACCCCTAATTTCAGAACATTTTCATCCCCTCAAAAAGAAATTTCACACCCATGAAGAATCACTCCCCATTTGCTCCTCCTTCCAGCCCCTGGCAACTACTGGTCTACTTTCTGTCTCCTAGATGTGCCCATTCTGGGCATTTTGTATAAATGGAATCCTAAAATACAAAGGAGGTGATGTGAGCAATTTAAAAAAATGTTCATTTCAATTGAGTGTCTTAGTTCTGGGGGTGATCTGGTGCAATTGTTAGAATGGTCGTAGACACCGGGAAGATCAGTTCGTGATCCAGCTAAATATTTCTTTGATCATCAACATTCATAAATGGGGCTGTGCCTAAGGTCAGAGTGAAGGGGGAGCCTACAAAAATACCTATGGGATGTATGCTGTCCAGATAAGTTATTTCTTAACACAGGCTCCAAACCTCCCTTTTGTGTCATTTTTTTAATAGCAGTTTTTAAGCTAATCTCTAAATAATGGCACTCAGCTGTCCACTTTATTTAACCCATGCAGGGATACAGGTTGCAAAGAGTGCATATCTATTTCCTTCTCCTGGAAGTATGTGGTGTTGCAAAAGCAACATCGTGCCTAATTATGAATGGCTTTCCTTCTGTGGGGAACCCACACTCACAGTACCACTCCAGGGCTTTCGCGTGGAAGCTGAGTGTCTCTTTTATTGAAATTAATACCTGAACATAATTTTTTCCTTCTTAATTAAACTTTCAGAATAATTTCCATCCTACCAAGGATTAGGAAATTGCTAATATGTATTATATTGACTGGATGTGGTTTCTGTAATTAGAGTGTTTTTTAAATGTGAACCCTGGATACAACTGATGGTAATAGCTTCATCTATCATGTCTAAGCTTTGTTAGAACTTTTTAATTCTGGAATCATTGGTTCGGTGGACCATAGCAGTTTTCTTAGTTTTATTATGCTCCATCAACTTTGTGTGGCTAGGGTATTGGGGTAGGGAGGAAATTATCAAATACAGAATCATTGTTAAAAGTGGCATCAAAATCCAGTTCTCTGTTCATTGTTACGTTTCTGTGGCACTGGACATAGATCTTCATGGACAGGAATCGGAATGTAAATAGAAATCCCAAAGAAATGACAGGTTGTAGTATCAATTATGTATTAGCTGGCTTCTAGAAGCAATGAGAGAGGTCCTTTAAAATGATTAATATTCTAATATTTACTAGTTCAGCACCGAAACATGTGTATGCCAAAATAATAACACAAGATTAAATTTCCCTTTTAAAAACATATAAAAGAGACTACCTTTAAATAATATTAATGTATCAAATGGTTTTGCTGTAAATCACTACCAAATACACCCATAGCCTAAATTTGTTTCTCAAACGACCTACAGAACTATATAGGAAATACTTAAAAGCATCAGCTGCGCTATCAGACCCAATAATGAGATCTTTTCAAGAAAAACAGTTGTCAATTTAAAAAAGAAAAACAAAATTAATCATTCCATTAAGCAGGAGAGCAAGCCCTGGAAGATAATTTTTATCAACAGTAAGATAAATATCAAAAAAAATTTCAGAAATTTTTCTTGAATTGATCAAGAAAAGGCAGCAATCTATTTAATCTATCTTGAGTCACTAAACAATCCAAACTTTGAATTCTCTCCTTTTGATAGTAATTACAAGCAGATATATCAAACGTGACTCTCATTTAGACTTTGGTTTGTAAGAACAAAAGTTATTATCCGAGCCAATTACTGTTTTACCTACATGGCTGCACAGAAGCAGGGAGTTCAATTTTCATCTCATCAGTGATTTTGTGGTATTTATTTTATTACTATGCCCACAAAGCTATCTAAGAAGGAAATAGCTTATGCTATTAAAACGAGAGTTTGAACATAAGGGGCTAAGGTTTTCTTTTTGAAGAAGTTCTGAATTAAAAACACTAGGCAGCGTCTAATACCAGCTCCCCAGTCATGGGCAGACCATAAAATGACCTACATCTGAGCAGAAGCTCCCACACAGAGTAATCAAAATCGAAATGCTTCACAAACAAAGTTGAGACGAGCTATTTACTAAGTTACAGTATTATCAGCATAACATTATTCTCAACAGTGTTTGCCCCAAGTAATGCCTTCTAGAGTGTATATTGCTTAATATCATATTAATCTATACTGGTTATAGACCTCTGCTGTTTAATCTTATAACGAGAGAAAAAAAAGGGGGGGGGAAGAATCCAGTCACCTTTAACGCTTTGATTATTTCAACCATTATTATAGTTAATGGAAAGAACAATAGACCTCAAGTCGTGGTTCAAGCCCCGTGATCTAGATTTCTCATTTGTAAAGCTGGGTAATAATACCTACCTTCCCAGGGTTGTCTGTGAGGGAAATGACTAATGTACGGTAAGTACCTTGCAATGATAAAGTGCTACTCAGGAGCCTTCTGGCCAAAACACAATGACCGTAATGGATTGAAACACTTCAAATATGCAAAAACCCGAGAGTTCTGAATGTTTTCCCCTCTCGCAAAAAAACCTACTTGATAAAATTGATACATTAATTTGAAAGTAGATAAAGGAAAAGAATTGAGCGTTTATCCTGCTTTTCCTGAAAAATCTATTTTTCAGATGCACCAAAGAGTCAGTAAGGGGCAGTTCTTCATAGAAGCCAAAAAATGCAGAAGGAAGGGTGGAATTATAAAATCACTGCTTTGCAATCCCTAAAGAAATAATGTATTTAAGGAAACATCAATGGTCAGTCATACCATTAGGGGAATTTTATAAAGGGTAGATGGAGCCAGTAATACTCAGACCCACTGATCATTAGAGGAGAAAAAGAAATTGCCTCCCGATATCCTATAAGAGGAAGTACACAGCAGCACCTATGACATATTTTGGCCAAAAAGATGTTATCTGAATCTGGTCAAGCTTCTAGATAAAACCACTAGTTCACAAGAAATACTAGGGACAGAGGAAAACATAAAATGACACTATGAGATTGCCATCAGCCAGATTCAGTGAGGAAAAACCTATCTGACCAATGACCTGGTTTCTTTGGCCAGTAAGTGGCATTGTTTTAAATGAGGGGAAAATGTTCTAGATAAAATGAGATGCAAATGCACTGTGTGGACCTTGTTTACATCCCAATTCAAACATTAGAACAACAACTTTAAGATAATTGGGGGAAAGAGCAGCACCTGGGAATTCTATAGTTATTAATGCATTGTTAACTATGTTAGATGTGATAATAGTTACTTTTTTTTTTAAGTCCTTATCTGAAGTGCTTAAGGGTAAAATGATCTGATGTCAGGGATTTGCACCAGAAAATGTGGAGGGAAGAGATGAGAGAAGAATTGTAAAATTATGGTAACTGTTCAAGCTGGATATTGCTTACATGGATTTCCGTCTGTATTTTCAAAAAACAATTTCTTTAGTAAAAGTTCCTATTTAAAACTAAAGGGTGATTCTAAGCTAACTATTCGCTGTTTTGTTATAGGTCCTACTCCAGCACTCTCTGCTCTAGGGCAGCCCTCCTACCTCCCTGCCAGGGCTGGAGGGACTGACAGTAACAGCACCACTTAACCCCAGGCTGCTGCCTAACTGCCTCAGGTTCACCAAACCTTAAGACTTAACTACTTCTAGTCAGATGCGCCCCTCCTGTTTTCTGATTCCTGTAGGAGTTGAACGGTAGACTACGAGAAACAAACGTTGGGGGAGGGGCTGGCATTTCTGCAGTTCTGTTTTGAGTCAGGCAGCATAATAGGTGGGTTCTGTCCTGATCCAATGGCTTTAGTCCTTAAAAGGACGCAAGAGGGGGTGCCTGGGTGGCTCAGTGAGTTGAGCATCTGACTCTTGATTTCAGCTCAAGTTCTGATCTTGGGGTTGTGGGATCGAGCCCCACGTTGGGCTCTGTGCTCAGTGTGGAGTCTGTTTGTCCCTCTCCCTCTGCTCCTCCCCCTGCTTTCTCTCTCTCTCTCTCTCTCTCAACTAAATAAAATCTTTTTTTTAAAAAAATAAAAGGACAAGAGGGCTATGTGATATTAATACTTTACCAATGAGGATAATTGGTTGAGGGACTTCTCAAAGTCAGACAATCCCAAGTGAGGAGACAGGATTTGATTTATGTCTCTGAAGTCAAAGCCTCTTTCCATCATAGCCTGCTGCCACATTATAAAGAAATGTTAGTTGATACGTTCTTGACGCAACGTCCTATGTGTCCCTTGGATCCTTTACACTCGCTCTAATCCTCACAGGCACTGCGTTGGTCCAGGCCCTCGTTGGATTACGTAGAGCTCTGTAATGGCTGTTATGTGGTCTCCTTACTGTGAATCCATCTTCTGTATAACCTCTAGAAAGACTGAACCTCTGATCACTAATTAAGATATGTCTCTTACCTCTTCAAAATCCCCTAATAGTTTCCCTATTATGATCCTTCCTACCTTCAACCCGCCTCTTCTCCATTCCCTCTGACTACTCAGAGACCAGCCAGTGTGCCTCTGCATACAACATGTTCTCTGCACCTCTGTGAGTGAGCATTCTGTCCCCTCTTCTGGAAATGTCTTCTTCTCCCCTCTTCAGTGTCTTCTGGGCACACTTTCACTCTCAAACTTGTGCTCAGACCAGGTGTAACATCCTCTGGGAGACCTCCCCTAATCTCCATCTCTCTCTACTCCCAACAAAAGTCATTCACTGATTCATTCATCCAACATTTATTAAGAGCCTGCTAGCCGTTGGTGAACAAGAAAAAGTCCCTGTGCACATGGACCTGACATTCTTGAAGGAATGTGAGGAATCAGTTAATAACCATGTGAGCAAATATAGAATTAATTTCAGATTGCCATAAGTGGCATAGAGAATAATGGGAGGCTTCCTTGGATATGGTGATCAAGGACAGCCTCTCTGAGGAGATGACAGTTATATTGTGACCTGAGTGAAAAAACTAAGCTACTCATGCAAAGAGCTGGGGATGGTTGAGGAGTGAGAAATGGATGGTTAATGAAAAGGGATAAGTGCAAAAGCAGAGGCCTTAAGAGACTGAGCTTGACAGGAGGAGGGACACTTCTTCCACTATGACATATAAATCCAGACATAGAAAAATTAATAAATTTGGTAATGGGAAGGTTAGGACTAAGTTTGTCTGTATGTGACTGCAAACTGGAAGAATATTACTTAAATAAGACAGAATTTATTCTTCTCATGTATATGAAGTCCAGAGACAGGCTGTTCAGAGTTGGTCTGGAAATCCATGAAGTTGCTAGGCATCTGGCTCCTTCCAGCTCAGTATCCCTGCTATCTCTGATATATGGGCCTCCTCCTCGGGTCTACATTTGCTAATAAAGTTTCAGGCATCCCAGCTTCATTCCACGCAGCAGGATAAATAAAGGGGAAGAAAAGGATCAAAGAGCGTGAGCCAGCTATCTTTTAAGGAAGTTTCCAGAAAACTGCCCATAATACCTCCCCTTACATTTCATTGGCCAACACTTGGTCCTATGTCTAACTGCAAGGGAGGCTGGGAAATGTAGTCTTTATTGAACAGCTTCTATCTAGCTAAAACTCAGCTGCTCATAAAAGCCAGTGAGGCAAAGTCCTTTTCCTCTTTCTTTTCTGCCTTTCTCAAACTGTTGCCTTTTGTCCTTATACTTGTCACCTCATGGTTGCAAGACAATTGCTACAAATCCAGATGTCATGTCTGTGTTCAAGACAGAAGGAAAGGGGAAAGAGGAGAAGGGATGTGCAGTTGTGACTCTATCCTTTCATCAGGAAAGCAAAAGATTCCCTAGAACCAATTCCCAGTTGACTGCTGCTCCAATGAGTCCTGGACAGAACTGGGACACACGGTCATACTTAGCTGCAAGGAAGGCCCAGGAATGAGGGATCATCCTCATGGTGTGATACCATTCTGAGCAAAATCATAGTTGTTAGTAATGCAGAAGGGGGGATGGGTATCGGGCAGGGAAGCAACAGTTCCTTCCACAAGCACACCACCTAACCTAGCTAGGGAGGAAAAGGACAATAAGGCAAAAGTGATAAATGGTGAAATAATGAGAGGTCAGTGAAGGTCCTTAGAGTGTTGAAGAATTCTTGCAAGAACATGCTATGTGAGCTGGCCGACTAGGACACAGAGGTCAGAGACAACTGTACTTGAAACAGATTTGAGAGATGATGCACTTACGGGTTATAACAAAGCCCAGGCATTCAGCATACCACCATCACCCCCAAACCCCTACCAGAGCATTTTTCTAAACCTCTACGATAGCACTCAAACTGCAGAACACCCGTCTATAGACTCGAAGCTTCCTGCAGCACAGAGATACGTGTGTCTGCCACCCAGCACGTAGTACCACTAAAATTAAAATATTTGCGGAAATAGCTTACCAGTGGTGAAAGGCATTTTTTTTAAGTTATGCTATGTTTGTGTTATCATTGCTGTATGCCACAGTGACACAGACATCAGGGGACAGCAGTAGTGTGTGCCAAAGGTGACATTCTGCCCAATTTTTATGGCACATGGGCCAATTGCTAATTCTGTGGCCTCCCTCCCTTTGCTACAAGTTACCCTCATGAGCTGGTGGCCAGGGAATGAGGGCTCTCCTGTGTGCCCAGAAGTTCACGTTTCCTGGTAAGCCATGGAGCAAGGCATGAGGAATTTGGAATGTCACCTTTGAGATGTTGTTGAACCATGGGATACCATATAATAAAATTTGGGTAGTCTTTGCACTTGTAATGAGTAAACTTATGTTGCTGGAGAAGGTGCCATGAGTCATAAATACGTAGCTAATCACATCTTGCCTTAGAAACAATAGTCCTAGAAGATAGAGTCCTAAGGGCCTATTCTTGATGCCTGTTTTTGGTAGAAATAGCCCCAAATACCACATTTAATCATCTGTCCCATTAGCTGTAGCTTTTTTTTTTTTTTAAAGATTTTTATTTATTTATTTGACAGAGATAGAGACAGCCAGCAAGAGAGGGAACACAAGCAGGGGGAGTGGGAGAGAAAGAAGCAGGCTCACAGCGGAGGAGCCTGATGTGGCTCGATCCCATAACGCCGGGATCACGCCCTGAGCCAAAGGCAGATGCTTAACCGCTGTGCCACCCAGGCGCCCCTAGCTGTAGCTTTTGTCCATTGTAAAGTATAAACCTCTTTAAAATGTATGTGTAAACCGACTGAATGGTAACCAGTGACAGCACAACGGTATTGCATATGTTGGGGTACCCTAATGTATTATCAATCATTCTAATGCGTCTTCATAACGGCTACATTAGCATTACTGCTGCAAATCAGAAGGTGAAAAAGGTCACCTTCATCAGGTGCGCTGGTTGAGAAGCTTCTCTAGGAAAGTTTGGAGTGACGTATCTGAGGATAATTCTGGGGATAGTCAGGGCCACCTGTGAACCAAATCAGGAGTTTATCCTGCTTTTGGGGGGGGGGGCTCATAAATGTCCCTGTGGTAAATAAACACAGGAAGGGAGCTCAAGGTTTTGTGTTTTTTTAACGATGGTGAGGAAAAGGCCAGAACTTTGAGGTCAAATATACCTGTGTTTGAATCCCAGTTCTGCTGTCACTTTGCTTTAAATTAGAATCATCTCCCACCTTCCATTTCCTTAACTGTGAAACAGGGATGATAATTTTTTCCCCCAAATGTTGTGAGGATGAGCTAGGATTTCATCATCATGGCCCACACAGGCTCCTAAATGGTCCCCCCGCTGCTGCCCTTTCCCTTCTACCTCATAGCAGGAAAAGACTCTGGTGACTTCCCATCTCACTCAGAGAGCTATCCGAAGTCCTCACAATGGTCCACGACATCCGGTCCCCTCCCACTCTTCCTACTCCCCTCCCCCTGCATATTCCTCTCCAGCTTCTTTGCTGTTCGTGATGTGGGAAACCAAGGCATAAGAAAAAACTAAATTTCCTTATCGCCTACAGCCCATTGACTAGTCCTTGAGACAGGCAGAGTGACCTTCCACTAGGAACTCAGCTGCCTTGATGTTGGTACTTTGCTAAGGGCAAAAGGCAATCTTGGCCCAACCCCCAGAATCCTGTAAGTCTACTGTAACTTAATATAAAAATTCCGTTGGAAACTTCCTTTATCTCTACCCTCCAAGATACATGTTGGCAGTCATCCTCCAAGCATATGGCCCACTGATAGACACCTGAAGGTCTCATGACTAAAGTTTTACTAGACAGTAATAAATGACCTTTCCCTAACAACAGTGAGCCGCTCAAGGTCCTGGAAACCTTGCTTCCAAAATCCCTTAAAGACTTACGCTATCCCTAACCCCCTCCCGACTTGAAAATATATAATGGGCCACCCCTCACAATCCCAGTGCAACTCTTTCTGCCCGTGGGCGCTGTCCCCTTGCTTTAATAAACCACCTTTTTTGCACTGAAGACGTCTCGAGAATTCCCTCTTGACCGTTTGCTCCAAACCCCAACATTTCCACATCATTTGTACTTCTAATACATGCTGTTTCCTCTGCATGGAGACACCATTCCTCCAAACAGCCAAAGACATTCCCTCACGTCCATCAGATTTCTGCTGAAGTGTCGCCTTACAAGGGAGACCATCCAATGCCCCTAGTTCCTTCCCCAGGTTTCTCTTACCAACTACCATACTATATATTTACTTTGCAAATCTTTTTGTTGTTGTTGTTGTTTTGTTTTCCTAATGACTGCCCAACCCCAACTAGAATGTAAACTCCATGAGAGCAGAGATTTGGCTGATGTCTGGCACGTATTAAGTATATAATTAAGGTTGCCAAGTATTCATCAGCAGATAATAAGAATTAACACTTGTATAACACCCACCCACATATGGGGCATTGTTATAAACAGTTACACCTGTTAACTCATCCTTACAGCAGCCTATGAGGTAGGGGCTATCCTTATGCCCATTTTGCAGACGAAGAACTGAGGCACAGACAGAGAGGTTAAGTGACTCGCCAAGAAACAGATAGGGCATGGTGGAGCCAGGATGTGAACCCATACTTCTAACCATGATGTTGTCCTTTCTTGAGAGCCTACTTCAGGCTGGGCACTGATGACAGCAATGAAATGAACAGTCTTTCTGCTGTGGACTATTAGAGCCTTAAGAAATAAAATAATCAAATGGAATGAATATATCTTAGCAGATCCAGGTTAGGATAAAGGATCAGTAAAGTGATTTGAGGATCAATTGGGGAAATTATTGTTCGTTTTTTAGGTGTGATAATGTTATTGTGGGCAAGTCAGAATGTGTTCATTTTTAAAGATGCATGTCAAAGCTTTGAGGGGTGAGATGTCATTAGGTCTGTATTTTAAAACACTGCAATAAAAAGCCATGGAGAAGGAGCAGTATTTTTTTTTAAAGTCAGTGCTCTTGGGAGAAGACAGAACTCACAGCAGTCAGCTCATCGAGGCGCTCTATTTTGCCTGCTCTGCTCTGTGACGTGCTAACTACCATCTCATGGGCAAAACCTGCCACCCCCCACTAAGTGAGGCTGGACTGACTGCCACAGTCTAGGACGCAACCCTTAGTTACTCTTTTTCTTGCTTTCATCTCTCACCATATTATTCTTCATTATGTCCAAAGTCCTCACAACTTTCATTTTGATCAAAGTTTGAAAATCCCTTTCTCAATTCAATCCAAATTCACAAAATCAGAGCCTTCCCATCTTAAACACAGATTTGCACATTGCTGTGTTGTATTAGATCACAATATTTTTTATGTTCGTTGGACTGCTAAGGCATCCATTTTATGGACTTAATACAAGGAAGCGTTCTCAAGCAATGGGTTGAGTTTATCTTCCCTGCTCCACAAATATACCAGCTGTATCAATGCTTATAAGTAGGTCTTTTGGTCTAAACAGTGTAGGAATTAGCTTGCCAGATACAACAAGAAAATCAAATACTCTCTTGGCCTATAAACTTTTTCTCCTTCTCTTCTTCCCTCCACTTCCTCCTTTGTTGTTTTTATTTCAAATGCTTTCCTTATCTGTTACGAGTACATGTGTGCCTATCGTCCAAGGGGCCCCAGAGCGGGGTCGAGCTGGTGCTGACATAGAACAAAGGTACACTGTGGAGAAAAGTCATCACAATATGGCTTTGTCCAATGTAAAAGAAAATTAATAATCAATTCTTTTTTTTACAACATTACTGACTATATTCCCTATGCTGTACTTTTCATCTCTGTGACTTAGTTCCTTTTTTAAAAAGATTTTATTTCTTTATTTGAGAAAGAGAGTGAGAGAAAGCATGAGCAGGGGGCAGAGGGAGAGAGGGACAAGCAGACTCCCTGCTGAGCAGGGAGCCCGATGCGGGGCTCGATCCTAGGACCCTGGGATCATGACATGAACCAAAGGCAAATGCTTAACTAACCCAGGCGCCCCGACTTATTTACTTTTTGTAACTGCAAGTTTGTACCACCTAATCTTCTCTATTTCACCCACCCACCATCCCCCTCCCCTTTGGCAACCACCAGTGTATTCTCTGTATTTAAGAGTCTGGTATTTGTTCAGTTGTTTCGTTTTTTAGATTCCAAATGTAAGTGAAATTATATAGTATCTGCCTTTCTCTGTCTGACTTATTTCACTTGGCATAACACCCTCGAGGTCCATGCATGTTGTGACAAATGGCAAGATGGCATTCTTGTTTAGGGATGAGTAATATTCCACTGTGTGTGCGTGTGTGTGTGTGTGTGTGTGTGTGTGTGTGTGCGCATTCATTCTTCTTTATCCATTCATCTGTCAATGGACGCTTGGGCTGCTTCCATATCTTGGCTATTGTAAACAATGCTGCAATAAACATAGGGATGCATGTATCTTTTTGAATTAGTGTTGTCATTTTCTTTAGGTAAATACCCAATAGTGGAATTACGAGATCATATGGTAATTCTATTTTTAATTTTTTGAGGAACCTCCATACAGCTTTCCACAGTGGTTGTACCAATTTACATTCCCACCAACAGTACACGAGGGCTCCCTTTCTTCCACATCCTTACCAACACTTGCTGTTTCTTTTTTATTCTAGCCATTCTGACAGGTGTAAGGTGATATCTCATTGTGGTTTTGATTTTTGCATTTCCCTGATGATGAGTGATGTTGGTCATTTTTGCATGTGTCTGCTGGTCATCTGTGTGTCTTCTTTGGTAAAATGTCTATTTGGGTGTTCTGCCCATTTTTTAATGTTTTTATGGAATGCCCATTTTTTTTAGCATTTAGTTGTATAAGTTCTTTATATATTTTGGATATTAACCCCTTACCATTTACAAATATCTTTTCCCATTCAGTAGGTTGCCTGAGTGTTTTATTGCTGGTTTTCTTTGCTGTGCAAAAGCTTTTTATTTTGTTTCTGTTTCCCTTGCCTGAGGAGACATACCTAGGAAAATGTTGCAAGGCCGATGTCAAAGAGTTTACTGCCTAGTTTCTTCCAGGAGTTATATGGTTTCAGGTCTCACGTTTAGGTCATTAATCCATTTTGAGTGTATTTTTGTGCATGGTGTGAGAAAATGGTCCAGTTTCATTCTTTTGCATGTAGCTGTCCAAAGAAACAATTCTTAATTATGACTTTTAATTATAATAGAGCAACTCCTAATGGTTTGTCATGTAAGTTTTTGGCATGAAATGGAATTCCAAAAATAGTTATCTACTTTGGAGAAAGAGAGTGGAAAGAAGTAACTGGGGTTTACCTAGTTGAACAGGTTGGTAGTGGGCAATTAAAGGTGGTAATATCCCAGTTGGATTTCACTGCTACTTAATAACACAAGCTTTTAAGTTGTTATAGTAGGCTTGCAGGAACAGCTGGCAAAACAGCACTGTTTGTCATTGAGTTTACAATGCAAAATTAGGGCTATCTTGTGTGTCAGCGGTTATGCATTTTTAAGCAGATGTCACTGATATTAGAAATAAAACAACAATAGGGATCTAGGCCCTGGAGGTAAAGTCAGGGTAGGAAACAGTCCGTGCCCCTTTTAAATGAAGCTCACCCATGCTCATAGTATTTAAAAGAACTCTGGGGTTATATTCAGCACATAAGATTCTTATCGTTGTGATCATTTGCCAGGATTCAAAACTCTTTCGGGAAAATAAATTTCTGGGCCATAGTTTTATTTTTTTCCAGAATAATAATAGCAGCTATGCATTCTAAATAGTCCTAATTTCAGATATTTTGTTTCATTGTCCTCACAAACCAGAGAGTGCTAATCTTCCACTTGTGGACCAACAGTGACCCTCCCGAGATTCTTGAGAAAAAAAAAAATTTCACGGATGCAAAGACTTAATAGGAAGGGAGGTGAGACGCTTAAGCTCCCTTTATCATGGCATTCTGTTGTATTTCCAGGAGAGCTTTTATTAGTATTAGCTGGTATTTTCTTAATGATGATCTGTCTCCCCCAATGAGAATGTAAGCTCTGAGAGTAGGGACCTGGCATCATTCGTCACAATGTGCCTCTGACAGTGCTTGGCACATAGTAAATACTCCATAGATAGTGGCTGAACAAAGTGTACGAAGGGCAGCGTGGAAGGCAGGAGTGGGCTGCTTTGGGAAGGTCGTGGAGCCAGGACTGACTGGACATGGGGGTGGGCACCATGGTTTTGTTTCTTCATTCAACAAACATTTATTGGGAGTCCCCTGGCCATATGCAGTGAACAGACTGACATGGCTCCCCCCCCCATTAAACTTGTATTCTAACTGGGAAAACAGACATTTAAAACAATCTAGTTACAGATTTTGTCAAGTGTGATAGAGGAAAAATACAGATAACACCGTTATAATAAGGGTACTGTGTGATGGCTGCACAGCTCGGTAATAGACGAGAAGCCACTGCATGTCCACGGAAAAAGGGCGAATATTATGGTATGTTAATTATACCTCAACAAAGCTATTGCCTACAAAGGGGTACCATAGTGGTTATCCCTGTATTTCTGGGTACATAATCCTGCCTCTGACATTTTCCTGAACATTTCTGAATCTTGGCTTCATCATCCGTAGGGTGAAGACAACAATAGCACGTCCCTCTAGGATTGTTCTGAAGGTGAATCAAGTCAGCGTTCCTGAAGGGCTGACAGGAGGTGAACTGTTACCACTTTTGGGGAGTTGGGGAGGGAGCAGGAATCCAATTGCCAGAGCACCCAGCAGGCCAAACTTTCCTCTTAGGGCTCTGTTCAAACTTCCAGCTTTGCACAGTGGGTTCCCTGAGGTACGATTGTTTCTAATGAAAAAATGTGAAGGCACTGTGTTTTGGTATATTTTGCTTTCTGAAGAAAGCTCTTGTGTGGTAGAAATGGAACGTGGCACGAACCTACTGGAAACAGCAGTGGCATGTTCTCTCATTTAGAACACAAAGTCAATTTCTTGCCTTTACTCTGAAAAAGGTTTTTTTTTTCCTAACAGCTTTATTGAGACATAATTCACATACCTTAAATGTACCCTTTTAAAGTGTACAATTCAATGGTGTTCAGGAGATCCACGGAGTTGTGCAACCATCGCCACTCTCAAATTCCAGAACATTTCACCATCCCCAAAAGACACTTGCTATGCATCAGATGTCCCTCCCCACGGCCTCCCCGACCACTCATGCCCTGTCTGTCTTTATGGATGTCTCTATTCCTACCTTTATTCTCGGAAAGGCATGTGGAAATGTACTGTGCTGTCTTTGGGGTTGCCAAAGTCTACCCTCAGATTCTAGAGGGAAAATAAATGATTTCTGATCAATTACAGTTGGAAGCAACCTAAGTTTAAAAAAAGAGAGAAAAAGGAAATTTAAAATTGAATTTATCTTCAAGACTTCACAAAATATAATTTTAAAACAATGCTTCCTAGTTCAGTTAGACTTTACAGGAAATATTCCATTGGTAATTACAATAAACTAGACCAACTTTAGCATTTTTACCGCTATAAACCTGCACTTGTTTTATTAAGCATAAGAACTTCTGAGTCTGATAAATGACCACTATCACGTGAATAAAACACTCTATCCCTGGTTGAGGTTATATGACCCACAACTGAGAGGATTACTACACTGTAAAATATTTCTTGGTAGAGAAAAATACAGCCGGCTGTATTTTGTTTTGTAAAGCCAAATCACAGAATAGCCGATGTTAAATATGTTCAAAATGCTGGTCCCTAAGCAGTCAGCTCTTACATTCTTTAAACTTCTGCTATTTTATGGAGCTGCAAAGACTTAAGGATCGAAAGCCAGTGAAAGGTCTTCCTTATTAAGCAGTGGACAGCTCCATGGGAGAGCAGCATAAAAACAAAATAAAATTGTTAAGAATGACTGTGTGTGTAATGTATGTCTTAAAACTTTTCATTGGAAAGCAGATTCCTGTTCTTTAAAATGGTCAACATAATTAAGATCAGTTCAACTCAACCACAATGACTCAATGTCTCGATTCTACCGTGATGCCCACGTCTGAGGAAGTATCGTTAAAAAGCAGTTTGTGGGCTCCTGGTTTCATTTCAACATGTAAAGACCTTGGAAGGTATTGTGAAGATGAGGGTGATAAGAAAAAGCTGAACAAATGGAAAAGCTACCCTTCCTAGATCTATCAGAGAATTGAGGTCACAGGGAAAACTACTGCCCTGAGGACTGGAGAGAGACAGAGACAGACAGACAGACCTGGTAAAGCTTCAGAGTGAAAGTCTACTGCGGGCACTGGTATTGTCAAGAACAGTTAAACTCCACTTAACAAATTGCCAGAAGCTCAGGGTACCTTAGCTTGGGTGTTAAAAACTGAGGGGCCAAGGTTTGGTGGGGGGGGCGTACTTTCCTGAGTTTTACCTCTGGGAGCCCCACCATGTTCTCACTGTGAGGACTGAAGAAAATCCCTTGCTGCCTCTAGCAGTGGGGAGGGAAAAGAAACCATTTCAAAGTACTCCCAGAGAGTTCTGTTCTTTGTTCTGTTCTCTGTATTAAAGGCCAGCTCTCAAGGAAAATTATTATCTGACCTGAGGAAGGGCAATTAGCTAACTCCAGCCCGCTCCAGTCTTTCCATCTCACCTAAGAGAGGGAATAACCAAGAAAAACTTGTGAAGGTAACAGTCTGAGGGCACAAACCCATGGGAAGATGGGGGGCCTGATCAAGGAGTATTGAATGCTTCCCCCCAGCACACTACATCTGCAGGCATCAGTATAACAGAAGATCACAGATGAGAGGGCTTCAAGGCTCAGACCTATTTAGGAAGAAGTTTCTAGGGAAACCCAAAGACCACAGGGGAGACAGAGGCAAAGACAGCTCAGGAAATTGAAGCCTCAGACATCTACAGTTATAGTAAACACAACACAACTCCGAGCCAGATAAAGGCCTACTTAACCTCATTTCCTATTACCCAATACATCATGTCCAGCTTTCAAAAAAAAAAAAAAATGACAAGGAATGCTAAAAGGCAAGAAAAAAAAGTCTGAAGAGACAAACAAGCATCAGAATCAGATATGACAGGAGATTTTGGAATTATCAGATCAGGAGTTTAAAGTCACTGTGACTTTAAGCTAAGGGTTCTAGTGGGAAAAAAAGTAGACATCATGCAAGAATAGATATGTAAGTAGAGATATTGAAATCCAAAGAATATAGAGGAAATGATAGAAATCAAAAAAACCGTAAGAAATGAAGAATGCTTCTGATGGGCTTATTAATCGACTGGACATAGCCAAGGAAAGAATCCATGAGCTTGAAGAAATGTCAATAGAAACTCCCAAACTGAAATGCAAAGAGAAAGAGGAATGAACAAAACAGAATATCCAGGAACTGTGAGACAATTATAAAAGGTATACACATAATGAGAATATCAGAAAAAGAAAAAAAGAAAGGAGCAGAAGACATATTTGAGTAATAATGGCTGAGAATTTTCCAAAATTAATGACAGACATTAAACCACAGAGAATGCCAAGCTGGGATAAATCCTAAAAAAACTATACCTAGGCATATCCTATTCAAACTATGAAAAACTAAAAATAAACAGAAAATCTTGAAAGAAGGCAAAGAAAAAATCCAGCTTCCTATAGAAGAGAGATATAAATTGTATCAAACGTCTCTTCATAAACCATACAAACAAGAACAGAGAAGAGTGAACTCCTTGAAGTATGTAAAGAAAAATCCCACCAACCTGGAATTCTGTATCTTTATGCTTAAAGGCAAAGGGGAAAAAAAGACCTCCTCAGATAAACAAACACTAAGGGAATTCGTCACCGGAGACCTGTCTTGCAAGAAATGTCAGAGAGAAGGAACACGATATAGATTGGATAACAGGTTACATGAAGCAAAAAGAAAATCCAGGACCCCTAACTGGCCAACCTTCTTTCCAAGTCCTCGTAAGTTTGTCTTAGATATAATGTCCAGGCTTTTTAGCTGTATTTATCAGAAGGAATAGGGACAAGTATGTCTACACCATCTTCCTAGAAAGTGAAACTCTCTTTGTATATTTCTTATGAATCCTTCTACCTCTGCACATTATGTATTTAGAATTGAGTTTGAATTGAGATACAATTTTGCATTCTGCTTTCTCCCCCCTTGACTGTGAGGATTTTTCCATGTCATTAAAATTTCTTGGACAGTATCAGTTTTAAACTTTTAAAAAAGATTTTATTTATTTATTTGACAGAGAGCAAGAGCGTGCCCATAGGATCAGAGGGGAGGGAAGGGGAGAAGCAGAGGGGGAGGGAGAGCAGACTCCCCAGCATGGGCTCCCAGGACCCTGGGATAATGACCTGAGCTGAAGACAGACACTGAACTGACTGAACGACCCAAGGGTCCCTCGGACAGTATCAGTTTTCATCAGTTGCTATAGACTGAATCACGCTTTTACTGTTAACATTGCAGTTATTTCCACATATATTGCTGTAAGATACAACACTGAAGTGAACGTTCCAAGATCCATGTGACTCTCTCCTTATTTTCTAGAAGTTCCTAGAAGTACAACTACTAAATTAAAAAATGACAATTTAAAAAAGCTTCTCATACCCGTTAAAAAATTGCCTTTTAAAACTTTGGGCCAACTTATCCTTTCAGCAGTAGAATCAAAGAATTCCCATTTTACTGCCACCTCATCAGCCCGGAGTATGAGGATGGTTTAAATGATCTGTTGTGCCAATTTGTAAAGAAAATAGAGTAACAGATTGTTTACTTTGCATTTCTCTGGCTTCCCCCATGAGATTAAACATTCTTCATATATTTGCTGCTTACCTGCGTTTCTTATCTCTGTGATGCCTATGTTGATGTCCTTCTGTGTCAAGTAGTTGTTGTTGTTGTTTGTATTGGCAGGAGCTCTTTTTTAAAAAGAATATTAGCAATTTTTGTGTCCTGTCTGTTGCAAATGTTTTCCCAGTTTGTTAGTTTTTCATTTTATGCTGCATTTTTTGTTTAAAAAAATTTCAAACCCACGGAGAAATGGAAAGAACAGTTAGCCTCCACATACCCTTCCCACAGATCACCAGGTGTAACCGTCTTGTTCCCTCTGCTTCGCCTCTCTCTGTAACTAGGAGGTAGTCACAGTCTACACAAGTGGGATTCGTGTACCACCGTGTAACAACCCACAATGGTTGGGCTCCGGGACACGTCATCAACTGAGGAAAATGTACCTTCTGGTGGACACTCACCATGTAATACAAACCTCTTCTTTCTCTCTCACTGATGCTCACTGTTATCTTTTCGCTTTGTTCTTGCTTCCCCTTCTCAAACCCTCGCACATCAGAATATAAGATGAAGATTTCCCTGTGGTTCTGTGTGGGTACGGGTGGTACTCACCCTCCCGGTGTCGATAACAAAGCGCGGTCGTTAAGAGCAGTGTGAGCACATATTATGGGCAATAAAATCCGTGAAAGCCCATCATGTGAGAGGAAGAACCACACTTTGACATGGAAGAATCACTGCCAAAGTGGGATAGTAGTGGAGCATATTTTGAAAACAATACAAAAGCCCTTTGAGCTCTTTGGAGAAAATAGGCCACTCTTGATAATGTCCTCATCCTTGTTTTCTGCAAGATGGCATTTGCTGGCATCCATTGTTATCACTTTGTGTCCCTTCTGGTTCTTGTTTCTACTGGACAAAAGGACCAGATTTTCCCTTCTTGCTGAAAAGAAAACCATCTTTCGTGAAAATTAGGCTTCTTGGTTTTCAGGCAGCCATGGTGTGGGAGAGCGCTCGATCACACTCAGGTGACCGGACTTGAGTCTGGGCCTCATCACCAGTGACCCTCATGACCCGGGCCTGCTGTGATCCTCAGGGCACATATTTAAAAGAAAAGGATAAATATCTGCCTCGTAGGGTGAAATAAAGTCCTTTGTAAACTGTCAAATGTTATGAAGCTATTGGCAACAATGATGAAATTCACAACAATGATGAAAATGAAGACGATGATGATGATTGTATCTGGGTCTTCTAAATCACTTTTTAAGGTATATCCAGGGACAGTAATCATTTGGAATGAACTCTCCTGATTTCCTGGGTTTCCATAGATGGAATGAAGTCCCATATCTCTGAACAATGTTGATTCTCAGTTACTCGTAGCAACTGTGCTTGCCGTCAAGAGAGCACCAGGGATCCACGGTCCTTATTATATGGCACCCCTCTCAGAAGGAGCTGCTGCTGTAGGCTCCTGGCATCTGACACGCCAGCAGACTCATGGTATAAGCAGACAGTGGCAGTCCTACCAGCCTGCCAGGTCCCACTCCTGGCTCGTTCCTGGTGCAAGAGGTTTACTCCAACCCTTCATAGCAATGGGGTAGCTGAATTTCCAGGACCAAGCTCTTGATTGTACAGAGGTGGGCCCTCTATGTGGCCAAAAGAACACTGATTCCAGGGAGTCATGCTTGTCCCGGGGATTCCAAGCACAAATTATCTGCATTAGGAATAACCAAGACTCTTTGTTAAAATGTCAATTCCAGGACCGACTGGGAGCCAGCAAAAGAGGACTGCAAACCAAAGTTTAAGAACCATCATTCTAGACCTGTGGTTTCTCAAACAGGATGCCCACATCTCAGGCAATCCATAAGAGAATGCCAGTCGCTGTGTGAGGAGAATATAAGAACTTTACACCAAATAAGAAATATGTAAAATAAGAAATAAAAATAAGAAACTTCTTTATGCTACTATTTAATATTCAGCTTGTCCCTGGGTCTGGGAGCAGGGTCTGCTCTGGTGCATGTTTTTTGACAGCATGAGAATGTGCTGGAGTTTACTCGTGGAGTGAGTTTATGGATCCTATTAATTAATTTTCACTCAAGCCTGAGAAAATGGACAGGTGTCTTAAAAAGATTCCTGCAAAAAAAATGCACTGTATTTTGAAGTCAATGAAAATGGGCATCAGTGAACAATAAGAAAATGCCAGAACAGACACTGACTCATAGCATTAGCTTTTCTTCAGTCACACTAGAGAGCAAAAATGATGATAAACCAATCAAACTCATGGAGAGTCTGCCAAATCTCCACCCCCAACCACCAACTTAAAAATTATCCAGAAGACTAACTGAACTATGGACTCCTTTTCAACCAGCATCCACGATGAATCTCCATGAAGTGTAGAGTGTGTTTTGGGTTATTAGCTACGGCCGGTATAAAGCCATCATGATTAACATGATAAAGCAACCAGAACATTATAATTAATAACCTTTTTTTAGCAAAAGAAAATGTTTTGTGCTGTTAATAAAGTAAAATATTTTAAACTGTTTACTCTTCTTTGTCTCATTATTTACATGTTTCTTTGTCAGTATATTTTATAATGTATTCCCTCCCTAGGATAAGTATACAATTTATAAATAAACACATGTGATGGATGCATGCCCCAATTTTGAAACTAACGGCCATGTGGGATAAAAGGCCAGGTCCAGCTTGTTCCAACTTGAGACTTTGATAAGCTAAGTCTCCTCCTCTGGCCTCCTGAGCAGGGTTGAGATAAGCGACCTGTCCCTCAGTGAGTCCTGCCATCAATAATGAAAAACCACCTTCTTACTTGGGTATTAGAAGGACTTCTGTCATGGAACCTCAGAAGAAAAATGCAATGAATTGGCCAGTCCCACTGCCCCCCATGCATAAGAACCTGAAAGAATTCTGGGTTCTGCAAACAGTTTTGCATAGAAAACTCCCAACAGAACATAGACTCTGAAGCCAAGCCTATTCAGGATAGTCTCTTGGGACACCCCTGCAAGTGCAGAGTCCGGTGTGACTGTTGACCCGGGAACACACTGGTCACAGGCAACAGTCCCTGATCTCCTGGCTCTCCTGTTTTCCATTTCCATCTACAGCTACTGCTTCTCTTCCTCCCTGAGCCACTCCCTGAGACTCCCTCTTGGACTCCCAGGACCTGCCTGCTTACTTTAAAGACCCAGTTCGGACTTTTCTCCAGTTTTCAACCTGGCTCCTATCATTTCATTCTCCAGTTGCGCGTGCTACTTAAGCGGCAAACATCCACAGCTATGATGGAGGTACTCCCCGAGGCTCCTGAGGCTCGTACAAACTTGCCAGGCTCCCATCTTCCTGCCAGGAGGACCCGTGATCATATTATTGTCTTGAATAGGAGAGAAATGATCCAAGGACTACGTCTGGGAGCCAGCTCCATGCCCCAATTAATAATGAAGTCATCCTTCTCTCTTCCAGACCCTAATAAGGGGCAAGGATACTCCTTGGCAAGGGAGAAGAACTGTAGGAGAAAGGTCTCTGCTTGAACCTCTCTGCTTGGTTCTCTGTAGCTGTAATTGCTACATAGTTTGCTCTTTCCAGCTATCATAACTTGAAAATCGGCAACCCAGACTCTCTGTTCTTTGTCAGGACGGAAGAACAAAGAGAAAGCTGGAGAAGGCCAGGAGAACTTCATCGGAGCTGGTGACAGACATCTATCTCTTTTCCTGTTTGCTTTCCCCAACCCCTCCATTCTGAGGCTTTCCAACTTGCTGCTGTATGTATGCGCAATCTTTGACCACAGCCTACTACAGATCTGTCTGCTGCCATCTACACAGACCTCACAACTTGCCTGTAGGTTTCCCTTGATTTCAAACTAAGAGTCAATCAATGCAAGTTGGGAAACTATCTCCAATATTTTCTTCTCCAAGAATCCTTTTTATTTATTTTCCTTACAGATTCCTTGTTTTAAAAGATTATGAATATTAACCTATTTTCAGGTCTTTTTTTTTATTATGTTAGTCACCATACAGTACATCCCCAGATTCCGATGCAAAGTTCGATGCTTCATTAGTTGCGTATAACACCCAGTGCACCATGCAATACGTGCCCTCCTTACTACCCATCACCAGTCTATCCCATTCCCCCACCCCCTCCCCTCTGAAGTCCCCAGTTTGTTTCCCATAGTCCATAGTCTCTCATGTTTCATTCCCCCTTCTGATTACCCCCCTTTTCTTTATCCCTTTCTTCCCCTACCGATCATCCTAGTTCTTATGTTCCATAGATGAGAGAAATCATATGATAATTGTCTTTCTCTGCTTGACTTATTTCACTTAGCATTATCTCCTCCAGTGCCGTCCATGTTGCAGCAAATGTTGAGAATTCGTTCTTTCTGATAGCTGAGTAATATTCCATTGTATATATGGACCACAGCTTCTTAATCCAGTCATCTGTTGAAGGGCATCTCGGCTCCTTCCATGATTTGGCTATTGTGGACAATGCAGCTATGAACATTGGGGTGCATATGGCCCTTCTCTTTACTACGTCTGTATCTTTGGGGTAAACACCCAGTAGTGCAATGGCTGGGTCATAGGGTAGTTCAATTTTTAACTTTTTAAGGGACCTCCACACTGTTTTCCAGAGTGGCTGTACCAACTTGCATTCCCACCAACAATGTAGGAGGGATCCCCTTTCTCCACATCCTCTCCAACAATTGTTGTTTCTTGCCTTGTCTATCTTTGCCATTCTAACTGGCGTAAGGTGGTATCTCAGTGTGGTTTTGATTTGAATTTCCCTGATGGCTAATGATTTTGAACATTTTTTCATGTGTCTGTTAGCCATTTGTATGTCTTCATTGGAAAAGTGTCTGTTCATATCTTCTGCCCATTTTATGATTTGTTTATTTGTTTCTCGTGTATTGAGTTTGAGAAGTTCTTTGTAGATCTTGGATACCAGTCCTTTATCTGTGGTGTCCTTTGCAAATATATTCTCCCATTCCGTGGGCTGTCTCTTAGTTTTTTTGACTGTTTCCTTGGCTGTGCAGAAGCTCTTTATCCTGATAAAGTCCCATAAGTTCATTTTATCTTTTATTTCTCTTGCCTTTGGAGATGTGTCGTGAAAAAGGTTGCTCTGGCCGATGTCATAGAAGTTGTTGCCTATGTTCTCCTCTAGAATTTTGATGGATTCCTGTCTCACATTGAGGTCTTTCATCCATTTGGAGTTTATTTTTGTGTATGGTGTGAGAGAGTGGTCAAGTTTCATTCTTTTGCATGTAGCTGTCCAATTTTCCCAGCACCATTTATTGAAGAGACTGTCTTTTTTCCACCGGATGTTTTTTCCTGCTTTATCAAAGATTAGTTGCCCAAAGAGCCGAGGGTCCATTTCTGGGTTCTCTATTCTGTTCCATTGGTCGATGTGTCTGTTTTTGTGCCAGTACCATGCTGTCTTTGTGATCACAGCTTTGTAGTACAGCTCGAAATCCGGCATTGTGATGCCCCCAGCTTTGTTTTTCCTTTTCAACAGTTCCTTGGAGATTCGGGGCCTTTTCTGGTTCCATACAAATTTAAGGACTATTTGTTCCAGTTCTTTGAAAAATGTCCTCGGTATTTTGATCGGGATAGCATTGAAAGTGTAGATTGCTCTGGGTAGTATGGACATTTTAACTATGTTAATTCTTCCAATCCATGAGCATGGAATATTTTTCCATCTTTTTATGTCTTCCTCAATATCTTTCAAAAGTGATCTATAGTTTCTAGGATATAGGTCCTTTACGTCTCTGGTTAAGTTAATTCCAAGGTAACGCATGGTTTTTGGTGTTATTGTAAATGGGATGGATTCCCTAATTTCTCTTTCTTCAGTCTCGTTATTCGTGTATAGAAATGCAACTGATTTCTGGGCATTGATTTTGTATCCTGCCACATTACTGAATTGTTCTATAACTTCTAATAGTTTGGGAGTGGATTCCTTTGGGTTTTTCATATAGAGTATCATGTCATCTGCGAAGAGAGACATTTTGACTTCTTCTTTGCCGATTTGGATATCAGGTCTTTTTTTTTTTTAAGATTTTATTTGTCAGAGAGAGAGAGGGAGAGACAGAGCACAAGCAGGGGGAGCAGCAGGCAGAGGGAGAAGCAGGCTCCCCCCTGAGCAAGGAGCCCAATGTGGGGCTCGATCCCAGGACCCTGGGATCATGACCGGAGACGAAGGCAGACATTTAACCAACAGAGCCACCCAAATGCCCCTTCTGGTCATTTTTTCCCAAATTTAAAAATCAAAGATATAAATGATGAAAAACTAGACAAATAAGGGAAAGGTTGCCCCTACAAGGGATGATGGATGCCTGTGGCACTCCTTTATGTGGGGGAAAGGGGGACAGATATCCTCAAGGCTCTGCTCCCCACTACTGAATGCTGGAACTTGGTTATGTCTATAGATCGCCATGTTTCCTTGTGCACTATTCCTGAAATTTGACCTCACAATCTGATATTACTCACTTATACTTGGTACATATTTACAATGCAAATAGGGCCACAGGGTTTTTAAGCTTGGCACAACCTTACCCTACATATACTCAAATTCAGGAGACCTACCTGTAACAGGGTCCAAAGCAAGGCAAGGCAATTTCTAAGTCAAGTCTAATTTTAATAAATCACCTCTTAGGATGTATTACATTGCGAATATTTCAAGCAAGTTTTATTATTTTTGTTTTGTTTTCCATGGAAACCCAAATCATCTTTATAATAAAGCACATAAAACATGCTAAAAACAGTAAAGAAAGTACCATGTGATCTTAATAGTGTAAACATGGGTTTGCATTAAAATATTTCCTTTAGGAGTTGAGTTTTGGATACCTTTTACTAAAAAAACAGTAACACCAAAACTAGGACCCTGAAGTAATTGTCATGGTGTCAAGCATTAAAAGGCAAGAAGAGCAACCTGGAATAAACTTCATATAAGTTCAAATTCCGCCATTAACTTCTTATACAAAACTACTGAAATTCGTAGAATGGATACGAACAAAGCCGAGAAGATTTTGTCTTTACGGTCACCTGACCTGAGCAGGAAAAGTTATTATTATTTTTTTTTATCGTCCTTATTTTGGACCCCAAAATGGCTATTTTACTTACCACTTGGAAGCGTGAGAAGAATATAAATTATCGTCATTAATAGGAGTCGTTAACACATGATGGTTAACAACATTTAAATACTTCTCGATGTGAATCTGTTACAGAAAAGTTAAAGTTTAGGCCATTATAGTGGACTTAAGATACTCAGCTAATTTACTTCATTTCATTAGGGTAACGCTTTGAATTGTGTAATTAAGCCAAAAGACACAACATGCTATGTGTTTATTGCATGCCTAAGGTATCATTGGGCATCTCGAGGCTAAATGACTTTATCCCAAAAAGCATAATAAACAATTGAGACTCAAAGCCTGAATGACCTGTAGCACTCTTCACAAATTAAACTATACACAACAGTCAGTAAATCGCTTAGCCAGGTAAGCTTACTAGGCAAGACAGGTACGGAGTAATGTCTTTCCTTTATAGGGATTTCAAGCAAGCATCTGGGGCAAGAATTTGGCCCTTAGGTAACAGATTATTTAAAATGGCCAACCCAAAGACTCCAGCTGGGTGCAGCCCTCTCTCCGTCAGGTAATGTAGGACAATGGTGTGCCAGTTTGATGAGACAACAAAACACACCACGTCTCTCACAGCCTGAGGAGCTGGGCTATGAAGCTGACAATGTGGGAGAGTGAAAGTCTGAGGCCAGAGCAGGGACAGTGACAGTTAGAGGTCTCAAAGATGGAGATGGTCCTTATTTGGACACATGTGCTAATAGATCCTTGTTTGTTTCTTTCTTTTTTCTTTTTTTCTTTTTCTTTCTTTTTTTTTTTTTAAGATTTTATTTATTTATTTGACAGAGATAGAGACAGCCAGCGAGAGAGGGAACACAAGCAGGGGGAGTGGGAGAGGAAGAAGCAGGCTCCCAGCAGAGGAGCCTGATGTGGGGCTCGATCCCAGAACTCCGGGATCACGCCCTGAGCCGAAGGCAGATGCTTAACGACTGAGCCACCCAGGCCCCCCCTTTCTTTTTTCTTTTTAAGATTTATTTATTTGAGAGAGAGAGAGAGAGCGAGAAGGAGGAGAGGGTAGGGGGAGAGGGGGAGAGAGAATTTCAAGCAGACTCCCCGCTGAGCACGGAGCTCAATCTCAGGACCCCGAGATCATGACCTGAGCTGAAATCAAGAGTCGGAAGCTTAACTGACTGAGCCACCCAGGCACCCCTAGGTCCTTGTTTTATAAATAAATATTATCCTGGTCCAAAGATTGGATTCTCCTCTGCCCTTCGACCATCCATAATGATGAAATCCCTCTGTACTTTCTCTCTCTCTTCCAAAATTGGCATTATCTCTTTAGCTTTACCTACTGGATTACAATATCACAAAGATGACTAATCTCAAAATACTTTAGCTATTTAGGGAAAAATAAACTCTTATTCTTTAGAACCCCAGTGAATCTGATAGAAACACTGAGAAGTATATTGCTTTGAGTCCTTTTTTGTCGGGCATATCATTGGACTAACGGTTATTTTAAAAATTCTTAATTCTTTTTATCAAACCACATGTTAGGGATTGTCACTGCATAATCTTACATTCCCAACACCTTAACTTCTTTGTGGAATGTGACAGGATGCAAACCACTCAATCAGTTAATAATCATGATTTAAATAAAAGGGACAGAATGAGAAAGCTGCTGACCAACCTAAGTCCTTCTCTGTTACAGAATTACACAGGGTCCTGTGAGAACCATAGTCCTTTCCTTCTAGAGGAATCTTTGTCTCTTTCCAGCACTTTAATATCTAAAGCTCTACTTACTCTTAACCCCATTTCAGTCCTTTTGATTGCGGTTTCAAGATTCTGAATGTTTAGAGCCTCTCCTTTTTCCTCAACTGGGAAATTTGTTAATTTCTCCTTTAACTGATAAAGGTCTTCATGGACCTATAGGTATAAAAATATAAAATATTGAAAGATACATACAAAGTTCACCTGAAACAGTTATTTTAAAGATTTGCAATTTGCTTGAATTGCTAGAGACAATCAAATAGATTTTATGATGTTCATTGGAAAGGACTGTCTTCATGGTTCTAAGATATTCTTTTTTTTTTTTTTTTTAGATTTTATTTATTTATTTGACAGAGAGACAGCCAGCAAGAGAGGGAACACAAGCAGGGGGAGTGGGAAAGGAAGAAGCAGGCTCCCAGCGGAGGAGCCTGATGTGGGGCTCGATCCCAGAAAGCCGTGATCACGCCATGAGCTGAAGGCAGACGCTTAAGGACTGAGCCACCCAAGCGACCCTTTTCTAAAAAGATTTTATTTATTTGAGAGACAGAGAGAACACAAGCAGGGGGAGGGGCCGAGGGAGAAGCAGGCTCCCCGCTGAGCAGGAAGCCTGACGCAGGGCTGGATCCCAGGACCCTAAGATCAGGATCTGAGCCGAAGGCAGCCGCTTAACCATCTGAACCGCCCAGGCACCTCTAAGATATTCTTTATTAGAATGTTGCATTATTGTCTTTCAGATTTAAAAAAACTAAGCTTTCATACAATTTTGTATTTTTCCTTCCACCCCCCCCATTAGAAACAAATCGAAGATAAAACTACAACTCAAATCGCTTCTGCTTCTCAGCTGGTAAAAAGTATGAGCTGATATGAACTTTGCACCAAACATGGATCTCTACTAACTGGTTAAGAGGTAAGAAAACAGAAAAGCTCTAGCAACGAGAGGTTTTCATGAAAGCAGAGCCTTTCAGGGACCCTTTGGTGGCTCAGTCTGTTAAGCATCCAACTCTTGGTTTCGGCTCAGGTCATGTTCTCAGGGTCGTGAGATGGAGCCCCACATAGGGCTCTGTGCTCAACACGGAGTCTGGTGAAATTTCTTTCTCTTCCTCTCTTTCTGCCCCTCCCTGCACACGCACACACTCTCTCTCTCTAAGCAAGCAAGCAGAGCCTTTCAAAAGGGAATTGTAAATAGGTTGAAGAGCCCCTGAGTGTTCCATCCTGGCCGGATCCTCCCCACGTGCTGCTCTGAAGAGGCAGTTCTGTAGATACGTGGTCAGGCAGGTACGCAGTCAGAAATGAAAATGACCGGTGAAGAAAAAGCAACATAGGTTTTCACTTCAACGTTTTCCTTCAATCTGTATTTTCCTTGGAAATGATGAACGTCCCTCTAATATCAATAAATTGGGTGCTATGAGATGAGACACAGCAAGATTCTCTGCATTCGTATCAGAAACCAAACTTCAATAGATAAATACAGATGGCACCAATTATTGTATGGGCTGCTGCCACAAGAAAAACATTTTGTTATGCAAATTTATGAACCCAACACCTGTTTCAGCAATAGTCACACCAATGACAATCGGCAGACTGGGTTGCTAAAGGCATTTTGAAACGGCTACCTTTTCTCTGTTAGTATAACTGGACACACAGGCTGATCCAGCCCGTGTTATCGATTACTTTGAAAAATTCCCATGGAGCCAACTATTCAAAAGATCAGATTTTGCATCTTTTCACTGATGGGCATCACAGTCTGGTAGACACATCTGGTCATTTGTACTCAGCACAAATTGTCATGGAAAGCCTTCAGGGCTCACAGATTGAAACCAGAACACACCTACTGTTTGCTTGTGGGCACTGAAGATGAAGATGTACTGCTTTCGATTGTGTTGTCCAAGTTACTGCTACAAGCTGATTTACCGTCTATCGTCTAAAGGCGTTTGCAAAGTACAAGGAGGCAGTTCAAGGACAAGCCCCACTTCCAGACCCACATTTCTTGGTTCTTCCTTAAAATGCACTACATTTCCTTCTTGTAGCTCTGGTATTTGTAGTATTTGTAACTTCACGTATCATTCTGTACTTCTGCCTGTCAACAGCTGGGGGAGTGAAACTGTCCTAGATTATTTATCATGGAACTGAAGGACTGCTTTCTTTATCTGCCTTTATCTGTGTGGGTAATTGCACTTCTGCCCAGGGTCATGAGATAATATGTAACAGGTCTAGTACATAGTAAAGGCCAAGGAGAAGGCAAAGGGACATAATTCCTTGCTCTGTCACTGGTCCCATGATGTCCATGCACACCATCACGTTTTCTCTGATTTCTTTACCACGAGAAAAGAATTATCGTACCTCAGAGAATTATTGAGTAAAAATAAGGCAATGAAAGGAAAATGAATGACTGTAGGCTTTGGAACCAGGCAGATGTGAACTAGAACCCTATTTCCTCTTTTACGGAGCTTGCCGCATTTACTTAGTTTTTGAGAGCCTTTGGTGCTTTCATCGAAGGGGGCTAAACAGCTACCTGTTGGAATAGTGGCAAGAATAAAATGAGTTCAAGTACAGAAAGTGTTTCGTACAGGGTCAGCCACATAGGAGGGCACTGAACAAATGTTAATTCTCTTCTTCTGAATTGTCAAGCCCAGTGAAACTCCTTACACATAACTGGCACTTAATAAATGTTCATTGATTTGAATTGCTCTCTTAATCTTCCTCAAGAGTTTTTTATTTTCTTGCCAGATATTTCCTTCTCCCCTCTCAATAACCACCCATCTGTTTGTATAGTAATTACAATAGAGAGAAGTACTGTAGGAAATGTGTCACCAGACTTGGGTAGAAACAAAGATTAAGTTCTAAATCTCTGTTCTTCCTTCAAATAGATCCAGTCTACCATATTGAAATTTTACATGTCCCCCATCATCTCTGTGATCATCAAATGCATTGCTTTCCATATATTTCCTAGTTGGAGGAAGATTATTATTTTGACAGTTTGGGGACAGGGCTGCTTAATAAGAAGCCCTTGAAAGATTTAATACAGTGAAAATTTGTTCTAGACTTGTCTAGCCATACAACCAGATTCCATGTTGTCAAAAGCAGTTCCATAATTGCATTTTATTCATCTCTGCTAAAGATAGGGTTTGGCTGACTCATTCTCGTCACACTTGCCCACTTGTCCCTTCATTTTATGTTGTGTGCTCTGGGCAAACCAGACGGAGGAGGTGATAAGAAAGACAGCGATGATATCAAGCTGTCGATGAGTTCCAATATTTCAAAGGTTTGTGTTCACATAAAAAGGTTGGATTTTGGAAATATGATTTCCAATACTAATTAAAAAGCTAATTTTGATTGCAAGACTGGATTATGCTTGTTGCACACAGATTTGTTTAAGAGTTGGATCAAGCAAGCATTTTAGAAGTTGTATTAAAAAGATATCACACAATCATTAATAAAGTAGAAAAACAAAGCTTGTAAGAGTTATTAATAAAAGAAGGCACCAAGGAAACTTCCCGGACTCACAACCCCACTCCTTCAAGACTGTTTCACAAACATGCCATGACCTGTTTCGGGATCAACACACACGGGATCTCTCCCCCTGGGCAAGTTACTTTAGCTCTTTGTACCTTAGTTTCTTCTTCTGTAAACTGGGGCTAAATATGACACCTGCCTAACAGAGTTGCGGCAGTGTCTAGCTGTCTATGAAGTTGGCTACTATTTCAATTATAACGATGATTATTATCACTATAGTTAGAACCCCACTGTTCTGATCAGTTGAGGAAAGATCCAGCTGAAACCATCAAAGGTCTGAATGCTAGACTTAAAAGTGAAAGAAGTTAAGTAGTTAACAAAGGGCTGCCTAATAGAACTCTGTGTGGAGATAGTAATCACATGTCCTGAACCAAAAATGAGAACATGGGCTTTTGTATGTGATCCAAGAGTGGGACAGAATGTTTACGGTCAGAACTGTCCTGGGAAATCCAGACATACAAAGCACATGTTTTCATAATAAGTCACACAACGAGTTTATAATTAGAACACTGATTATTTGTCTTTAAAGATTTTTCCCCTCAAGTACTTTAGACATTTTATCAAAATATTTTATTATTAATTTGTATCATCTATTGTGCTTTCTAAATAATAGAGCATGTTAGTCCAGTTCCCTTCATTTTTGAATAGGACGTACATATTAGGAGACTGAATTAATGACTAGATCATTATCCAGTCGTCCAGGATCAATGGACCCAATCCCGTGCTAGGTAAAATGGGATATCGGAAAAATTCACTTGTAGCAGGGAAACAAGGCATACCTTATTTGCCTTATAGCATCACCCATAAAGTTTTAGTTAAGAATGGAATAGGCCTGGTTAAAAAGACAGGCTAAAATTAATTTTTTCCTTTTCTTCCAGTAAAAAGCAGGCTACTCTTAAAAAGACACAGAAATGAACAGAAAACTAAGTAATATGAAAAGACAAGAGACCAGATCTAATAACAACTCACATCTATTGAGTGTTACACATTATATGTTAGCCTATATCTTAACCCTTACAAAACTCCTAAGGGGGAGCTCATATGATCATCTTTATTCTTACTTGAGGGAATCTGAGGTTTAAAGTGGTTAAGTACCCTGTGTCAGGTAAGATAGCTGGTTAATTGGTGGAACTACTCAAATCCAGGCAGTCTGAATCCAGAAACTTTATGCCTAACCATTCACCAGTACATGCATAATATCTACAGATACACAAACAGGTATTTACAAATATACAAAGCTACAGGTTGGTGAAAATTCAGTGGAAAAGGCAGGATTTAAATACTGAGAGGAGCAAAAAGGGGCAAGAGAAGATTTTCTTTTTATACCAGGTTGACAGATTGAAAGGGTTTGAGAAGATTGCTTGCATTTTCTACGTATACGGGTCTACGCACAATACTCATCTTTGATCGATTTCTTTTCCATAATGTGAAATAATAATAGCCCTTGTCAGATAGCTTTGTTGTAGGGGGTTAAATGAGTTAAAATATGTACAGCACTTAGAAGTGTGCACAATACCCAGCAAATCCTGTTAGCTTTGATTATTGGGATTTTTCTTGGAAATCATATTACAGTTTATATTTTACAATACTATCTAAGGTAGAAGGTCTCAGAATTGAGCAGGCATCAGGGTAATCTGCAAGGGTTATAAGAACAGATCGCTGGGTTCTACCCCCAGAACTCCTGATTTAGTAGGTCTGGAATGAGGTCTGAGAATTTGTGTTTCTCTTAAGTCCTCAGCCAGTGCTGAAGATACTGGTCCTGGGGCCGCTCTTTGAGAATCACTGGTCTAAAGAGTTGCTTAATGTATCTGACTGAAACACGGACCTGGTGTACCCATTTAGGATGAAGCAAGTAGAGATTTGAAGTACCTCTGCTTTTCTGGCAACTTCAAATATATGTATATATGTATTATATATAATACATATATACATTTATAATATATTAATATATTATATAATTATAATTTATACATATTGCACTTAAATATAAATTGATAGAAACAATTTGATTGTCTAGGCTAATAATAAAGGAAGGGCACTTTATGATAATAAGGAACTATGTAGCTTTGGGGAAATTGGGTCAATTTAGAGTCAGAGGTGGACCTAATTCAAGCTATGTATCCTAGAGAAGAGAAAACTGAGGCCCAGGGAGGTGAAATGATTAGCCTAAAGTTACCCACCTGGGAGAATGTCATTGCCAAGGTCAGACCTCAGGATTCTGACTCCCCACAAAGTGCTTTTCACTAGATGTACTGCTTATGGGTGGCCTGTTTGAAGGACATAAATCATTGCCCCAAGCAGAAGTGGAATCCATGCTGCATGTCCGAGAGCAGTGCTGTATGCTCATAAATACTCCGGACTTGTTGAGAAAGTAGGGAAAGTCTTCCTCATTTCCTTGGTATATATATTCTCCATATTACCAGGGAGAATGTTCTACTGTGTCTAGAGATCAGCCTCATTAATCAGGTTAACACACAGGCTTGCTTTTTCTACACAGCCCTCCACTTAGTGTGTCCAGAATAACCCTTTTCAGCATAGGGGCGTGTTGATCAGCATGGATATGACTGTTGTCAGCTCTCCTGTTCCATTTTATAACCCTGTGACCACAGACACGGATACTGTAATGCTCTATCCTAGGTTGATCAAATAGCTACCTCTGGATCCTTCTCTGAAGTGAAAAGGCTCCTGCTTTTCAGTCGATACCCTGTTCTACACTGTTCCAAACCACAAGGGGAGCAGCCCTGGGAAGGAATTCTCTCAAGGGAAAGCGTGAAATTAGGTGTGAGAATTCTCCCCGCATTCTGTCTCTTTTTTAGAGATGTTCCAGTTCTGGAGAAAGAAAACTAAGGAGTGACCTAATTGTTCCTGTAGTCAACGTGAAGTATGCTGTGGGGGAAAACCGGCTGTTTCTGGGTAGGAGTCTCCATTGGTGTTCCAATTCTTTGGAGCCTGTAAACATGGGCCCTGGATTTAGAGGGTTATAAGTAGTAAAGAATCAACCTTTCCCAACGAGAGTTCTGACCTTTGCCCTTGGATACTGGGAGGTGATCTCTAGGCCCCTGGAGTGTCCTGCTTGATAAGTGTCTTTGCTTGGGGGCTTTGGTCACCAGACAGTCTAACAATGTGATTTATGATGGGGGCCTTGAGCCACGCAGTATCCGTTCCAACCTTTAGAGGAACGAGAGACTAAAGGCATTAGTGTGACCTCTGGGAAGGGTTGGAGATGAAAGGTCAGAACATGGGCAGTGTGTGATTGAGTCCCAGTAAAAACTCTGGATATCAAAGTCTTAGGCAAGCTTCCCTAGTTGGCAATACTCCATGTATATTGTTACACATCATGGCTGGGAGGAGCTAAAGCCATCCTTGACTCCATGGGGAAAGGATGACTGGAAGCTCCGTTTTGATACCTCTTGGACGCGGCCCTACGCATGCCTTTCCTTGGCTGGCTTTAATTTGTATCCTTTCGATGTTATAACACTGTAATTGTACGCATAGCACTTTCCTGAATTCTGTGTTACTCTAGCAAATTAGCCAGTGTGAAGGTGGTCAGGGCCCCCAGATTTGTAGATAGCTGGCCTGAAGTGAGGTTGATTTGGGGACTTCTGAACTTAGGCTAGAGTCGAAATGAAGGCAGTTTTGTGGGGACTGGTCCCTCAGACTTGGCAGTTTGCTAAATTCATCTAGGGTGCTAGTGACAGAGGATAACAGAACGTGAGGTAAGAAGATTTGGGTATTATTCATAATGGGGAACTCTGTGAAATTGGTGAGTTTAGGGGTTTGTATTTTGGAAAAGATGCAGTTAAAGAAGTCTCTCCTAGATGGGTGGTAAGAGACAAATAACCTCGCAGAAAAATCCATTGCAGATTTGAGTGAGAGTCCAAATAGAGTGAATTTAGGCAAATTACTTCAAGCCTTAGACAAATGGAGCTAAATACAAGTTAACAATGACGATTTATGCAGAAATGTTTTAAAACTACCATATGTAAATGTGAAAGAACAAAATTTTTGTGGGAAAAATCTGAGTATAACTGTCACAAACTGACTTATACTGGAGAAGACTTTTTTTTTTTTTTTATATTTCCCCCCTCGGGTTAGAAAGAGTCATTTCCCTGAGGTTTTTTGGGCACATTTCTAGATTCAAAGCTTTAACTTGTTAGGCAATCCAAGTTATCTTTAATGTATTTTCCTGTGTGTGTTCCTAAGCAAGGGACTTTGATTTAATTCATTTATTTATTTGAGATATAATTGACATATAACATATTTCAGGTATACAACATAATTATTCAATATTTGTGTAAACTGCAAAAATGATCACAATAAGTTTAGTTACCATCCATAACCGCCCATAATTTTTTCTTATGATGAGAACTTTTAAGATGTATGCTCTTAGCAACTTTCAAATGTAATAGTACAGTATTATTAACTACAGTCACTGGGCTATATATTACAGCCCCAAGACCGAATTATTTGCATGGTACTTTCAGGTGCAAACAATTTAGGTGCATAAGAAAAGTGGTTTACATATTTCAACTTCTTCCCAGATTTCTTATCTCCCCAAAGTGTCTGACTTGTATTTCCCTCATATCAAGGGTTCAAATTTTTCTGAACATAACATTTTAAAACGGTGCCTCAGTGTAAGATGGATTTTCGGAAGTTAAGGCTCTGGGGTGAGGTGTATGGTCTTGGAGTTTTAGCAGAGGCAGAACAGTGGAGCTTCTGGAGCGCAACCTCCAGGGCAAGGCACGGGCGGCGCGTTAGGCTCCTGGCGGAGGTCTGGGTGGGCATATTTGGGAGTTCTCGGAGGGGCGGTACCCTCCGCACGCCGGAGGCAGTCTGGGGGCGGCGCTCCAAAAGGGTGGGCGCGAGTGGATCGGCGCTGCTGGGCCTCGCTCGGAAGTGTCTTAGCTGGCCAGGGCCCGGAAACCCCATTTCCCACCTGGATTAGGATGGTTCCGATGGGGTCGTAGTTCTCAGTCTCCTGTGCCATGGCTAGGGCCGGAGAGGGCTGCCTCCCGGAGGAGGAGCGTTCTCCAGCGCCGGGGCCAGGTGCCGAGAGCGCTCGTCCCCATGGCAACCCCACGCGCAGCCCGGTCTGTTCTACGCCGGGAGCGGAAGAGGGGGTGTGGGAGGAGTCAGGGCCGCCCGTTCTTCCCGTCAACGCGGCCTTCCTTGCGCGTCTCCCCCGCGCGCCGTCGGCCGTGGTACAGCCCAAGGCGGAAGCGGCTCTGGGACGGAACTGGCTCGCGAGCGTAGCTATGGCTGCGGGCGTCCCCTGTGCGCTTGTCACCAGCTGCTCCTCCACCTTCTCCGGAGACCGGCTGGTCCAGCGTGAGTAGCGGGGCTCCTGGGCCGACGTCCAAGCCACCCCAGTCTCGACGGGCAGCGGCCTCAGAACCGCGGTCTCGCTCTCGGCCTTTGTCGTTGCCGTGGGCCCTGGGCTTTTCCTCCTCTCGGCGGGGGCCAGAGGCTCCTCGGGTGCCGCTCAGACCCGGTCCCGGTGTCCAGGCACCGCTTCTGTCTTCCCCTAGCTCTCACATTCATTGCTTGTCTGCCCGCCCTGCGCGCTGTTGCTTTTCTTCCAGCTTTTTCTGCAAAGTGGGACTCATCCCTGCCCCGCCCAGCTCACGGGTTGTGCGGGCAGCTTTGAGATGAACCGAAAGGCGCTCTGGAAATTGTACCGAGTTAGCCGGCTGTAGGGTGCAGAAATTGGGATGCTTGTCGCGGTCCCTGCTCCTGAGGTGGACAGTGGGTTTCCTCTTGGCTCCCCCCTGATCTATATGAGTTAGCCTTGTCCCCTCCACTCCTGTTATTCTCTGCCTTGCCTTCTTCCTGAGGCGCGTAGGCTCTCGGGCAACATTAGCTTTTGGGTGTTTCTAGAAGGGCCCAGTTTCTTGGCCTCTGGACCTTCATGGTGTCTGTCAAACGAAATAACTCCTGAGAGAAACCTTAGGCGAGACCAGTGTAGTAGAGCATAGGACTGGGTCCTAGGCTCAACTCGTTCAGTAAAGGATTCTGTGAAGTTGATTGTAACCCAAGACACCTGTTTCAAATGCGTGGCCTCGAGTCAGAGCAGTGACTTTCAGCTGCGTGATAGCACACTTAACCTCCCCCCTGCAGCTTTCTTATCTGTAAGGTGCTGGTGATTTTCACAGCATTGTTGTGCTTAACCCAGACGCTGGCATAGAGTAAACATTCGATAAATGGTAGTCATTATTATTAAAGCACATTCTCTCTCTAACCCCCAGTTTCCTGCTCCTAAAAATGGGGCACATGAGCCTATCTCACAGAATTATTTGAAAGACAGGTGACATTTTGAAAGCACTTTGTAAACTGTAAAGCATCACACAGCTATATATATTGTTTCTGTGCCTGTCCAATGATAGAATTAGGCAGGACGTCCCTCCAACACAAATATTCTATAAACTTAGTTATCATTTGTGACCACTTAAGTTCATTGCCAGGGTAGAAATTTAACTACAGCACTTACTAAATGAAGTAACTGCTCTATGCCATTTCCTTACCCCTTAGTAGTGCTCTTTCCCATTTATTCCCTTTCTTTTCTTTTTAAAAGATTGTTTCATTGTAAAAGTAGTGCATTAAATAAGATTTAGCATATCGAGAAAGGAGAATGTCAACCATGGTATCATCACCCAAACACAATTCCCGTTAACATTTCTGTGCATTTCCTTCTAGTCTTTTTTCCAATACTTATGTTAAAAAAATTGTAACTACATTTCATACATAATTTTTATCCCACTATTTTGTATATAATTTTTGTTTTATACGTTGTTTTTATATTTTGTATGTAAAAATTTTAAATATTTTTATATATAAAATATATGTAAATATAATTAACACATTCATAAAATATATAAAATAATTTATATAATTTATATTTTACATATAATTTGTGTGTGTATATATATATTTTTAAAAAAATTTTTTTTTTTTTTGAGAGAGAGAGTGAGAGAGGGCACACGTACATAGGGCAGTGGGAGAGAGAGAATCCTAAGCAGGTTCCAGGCTCAGCACAGAGCCCTGGGGGTGAAGGGGCTTGATCTCATGACCTTGAGATCATAACCTGAACTGACATCAAGAGTCAGATGCTTAACCGACTGAGCCAGCCAGGTGCCCCTGTGTATAATTTTTATTCTGGTATTTTTCATTTAACATTACATAATTTATGATGTAAAATTACTTTCCATCACATTGCCTCTAGTGAACATAAAATTTGCTCAAGATTTTTAAAATTCTTGGTGTATTTAGCTTTATAAAATAATTACATGCATTTGGATTTCCATTACTGATATATAAAAGTCCTTTCAAAGCCAATCGCAGAAATATTTGTAAGTATTCTGATGGCTATGGTACTCCCTCTGTGCACATTAAGGATCAGAATTGGCAGACGTGGTCACTTCCTTGAAGGAGCTGATGACCTATAGTTGGCAAATAGTAACACTATTTCCTTAAAGTACATTAGCATCCTTAGGGGTAAAATTAATTCTGTAAAATAATCCACTTTGTTTCCAAATGTAAAATCCCTCTGAGATACAGCAAAAGCCAACTTTTGTGTTGATTAAAATGAGGTGGACTTTCTTTCCTCTGTGATTCCATTAATGCTGTGTAGGGAAAAAATAAGAGCAGTTAGTGAAGACATTACTTGTAAGGAGAAGTGAACTGTAACAGAGGGCTTTATCATTTCTTCCTAGGTTGTTGATAGGGAAGTGGTGGGTAGCACTAGACAGCAGTATTTCCTGAGCGTTTGTTCTGTTTTATTATAATTAAAGATTGCATTTATTTAACCATGAATTGAGTCTAATTTTGATGTCAGAGATAAAGACCATATTGAATGATGTTTGTCAAGTGTTCAGTGATAATAGGCCACAGTATGATTTTGGTTGAATCTGATCTTTTTGGGGAAGGTTTGGTTTCATTTCATTCATCAGGAAGAGGAACTTTAGGGTTTCTCCAGTTTCTTTCAACATCTGATCTCTTTTACTGCTTTTACCCAATGGGAAATATTTCATAATCAAATAACCAGGTTTGTTATAAATACACATGAAATAAAAATCAATAGGCCTCTGCTGTGGATAAAATGCATGCATGGATTTTGTGAAAACCTTTTTCATTTTGTCATTCAAAGGCCTTATTTTCAGTATTCTGGGTGGGTGTCTGACATCAGGTAAAAGGGCATTACAGACTGCGTAGACTTTTAAGGGATAATGCAGGCTCAGGACGCTCAGGCAAGGCTGTATGTGTATGAGAGCAGGTGTCTGTACTCCAGGGCCAGACCTCTTTCCACCTCATAGTCCTATAGGATTTTACTTTCGTTCTGGAAAAGTGTATTCTGACGCTAAACACAGAGCCGGTCTCTGTGCCAGTAACTGTAGCTAAGATGACGGTTAAGGTACTACTCCTGCTCTTCGGAGGGCTGTAGTGGAAGTGTGTGCTCCACTTGTGAAAATACTAAAATGTAAATACCTAAGTTTTAACATTTTACTTTCATAGAGGGAACTTTATTTTTAACTCCAGTATAGTAACACACAGTATTTATATTAGTTTCAGGTGTATGGTATAGTGATTCAGCAATTCTGTACATTACTCAGTGCTCATGAAGGTAAGCATACTCTTGGGGCACCTGGGTGGCTCAGTTGGTTAAGAGTCAGACTCTTGATTTCAGCTCAGGTCATGATTTCAGGGTCGTGAGATCTAGCCCTGCCTGGGGCTCAGCACGGATTCCGCCTGAGGATTCTTTCTCTCCCTCTCCTTCTGCCCCTCCCCCTTCTTGTTCAGGAATACAATAAATAAATAAATAAATAAAATCTTAAAAAACAAAAAAGTGTACCCTTAATCCCCTTCACCTATGTGACCCATCCCCTTCACACACTTCCCCTCTGGTAACCATCTGTTCTCTGTAGTTAAGAGTATTTTTTGGTTTGTCTTTTTGCTTTATTTACTTGTTTTGTTTCTAAAATTCCACATATGAATGAAATCATTGGCTGTTGTTAATAACCCTGCAATAAACATTAGGGGTGCGTGTATCTTTTTGAATTAGTGTTTTCGTTTTCTTTCATTAAATATCCAGTAGTGGAATTACTGGGTCTTATGGTAATTCTGTTTTTAATTTTTTGAGGAATCTCAATACTTCTTTCTAGTCCTAGAAGGAGCTTTAGATAGAAAAGTCCCTGGAGGCGCCTGGGTGGCACAGCGGTTAAGCGTCTGCCTTCTGCTCAGGGCGTGATCCCAGCGTTCTGGGATCGAGCCCCACATCAGGCTCCTCTGCTATGAGCCTGCTTCTTCCTCTCCCACTCCCCCTGCTTGTGTTCCCTCTCTCGCTGGCTGTCTCTATCTCTGTCGAATAAATAAATAAAATCTTTAAAAAAAAAAAAAAAAAGAAAAATATATTAAAAAAAAAAAAAAGTCCCTGGAGACTTGTTTGATGGTGTTGAAGTGTGTAATGCTAACTCAGCAGCTATAAGCCATTCAGGTTCTATGTCTGAACATTTGGAGCAAAATTCTTTCTTTTAGTGAAATGTGGGATTTGGAGATCTTACAATTATAGCAAACATTGGTAGGTATATCAGTACCCTTCTCAAATGTATTTTAAAAAGACGTGTAGGGGCGCCTGGGTGGCACAGCGGTTAAGCGTCTGCCTTCGGCTCAGGGCGTGATCCCGGCGTTATGGGATCGAGCCCCACATCAGGCTCCTCTGCTGTGAGCCTTCTTCTTCCTCTCCCACTCCCCCTGCTTGTGTTCCCTCTCTCACTGGCTGTCTCTATCTCTGTCAAATAAATAAATAAAATCTTTAAAAAATAAAAATAAAAAAAAATAAAAAGACGTGTTCGCACGTCTTTTAATTTGGTTCTTGTATCCCTGTGAAGTCATGAAGTCAGGTTATCTCCATTTTGTAAATGAAGAAATTGTGGCTTGGAAATACCAGGTGCCTTGCCCAAAGTGCTCAAGTACTAAGTGTTGCAGCATATGTTCACATTCAGGATTTGTAGGCGCGGAGTACGTGAATGTAATGTGTTGGAATTCCTTAGCAGTCAGAACTATTTAAATTTAAGATGTGGCGTTGGTGTAAGAAATGATAGAGAAGATGAACCCCTAAAAGAGGGTTTTAAAATAGGGGGTTTTAAATAGAGGGTTTTGCATTTCCGTTTAGGAGGTTTGGAGTCTTAATTCTGAGTGAAGAAAAAAACATCTTTGTCCAAAGGACCTGTATTTAAAAAGAGCATTATGTATGCCCGATAGTTTTGAACAGGATCTGGATTTTTATTTTCTCAATTGAGTGTACTCAGAGTAGAGGCATATTATATATTCATCATTCCTATGCAGGATTAACATTGAAAATAGGAAGTTATTCAAGATCATCTCTACCATCCCTTCTAGATACAAGATTCTATGTTACCACATTACTTACTTTTACTTTTATGGTAGATCATATGGTGCTTCTTACCTCTGACATTCTTAAGTTTTGTGTGTGCATTTTTTTGAAAACTGCCCCATTTTTTTTCGTAGTATAGTATCACATTCAGCTTGTTGACATTAATACAATCCACCAGTCTTACTCAGATTTCACCAGTTTGACTTTTACTCATTTGTGTATGTGTACGTACATAATTTTGTCACCTGTGGTTTGTGTATCTACCACCACAGTCAATATACTGAAGAGTTTCAATACCACAGGGATCCCTTGCATTGCCCTTTTATAACCCCACCCATCTCTCTCCCAGGTTATGCCTCCAGTCTTTATGCCTAACGCCTGGCAACCACTAATCTGTCCTCCATTTCCAAAATGTTGTCATTTCCAAAATGTTGTACAATCGGAACCATAGAGTAAATTACTTTTGGGGATTGATTTCTTTTTCCGCTCAGCGTAATTCCCTAGAGATTCATCTTTATTGCATGTGTCAGTAATTCATGCCTTTTGACTGCTGAGCAGTATTCCGTGGTAAGGGTGTGCCACAGTTTAAATATTTACCTGCTTCCAGTCTTTGGTTCCTGGTCCTGTTTTTGTATAAAGTTTTATTGGCACACAGCTATGACCATTTGTTTACATTTTGTCTACAGCTACTTTGCAGAGTTGAACAGTTGCACCACAGACCATATGGCCCACAGCCTAAAATATTTCCTGTTTGTTCCTTTATTGTAGAAGTTTGACTAACCTGTATTCTGTGTACTAATGTGCTTAACTGTTAGAACATTCGAATGCTATTGTTACAATCATTCTTCTCATTTTGCAAAGAAATTGCAGTGCAAAGAAATTAAGTAATTTGCTCAAGGCCAAATAGCTGAGCCAGGTTTTGAACCCCGGCCCTCTGGCTCTACGAACTGCCTTTTAACCAGTCCTGCTCTCAATTAACTCAAGATGGGGAGCTGAAACCAGGAAAGGCACCAGAGAGGCAGCAGCTGAGCGATGGGGGTTCTCTTTGAAGGCTGAAGGGATAATAGGATTTAGCCTGTAGTCATTTGCTTTCTTAGGAGAATAATGCTTGGAACAGAGCTAAAACTTCTCACCAATTTGAACTTAGCAATTCCACATAGGACTTTCTACATTTTCCCAGGATTTCACTAAGGCTCAGGCCCCAGGTCCTGGTCACCTGGTTTCCACAGCTCCCTTGGCAACTGGAGCATTAACAATTGGCCATTGTTTTCTTCTGCTTATCTCCCAGGGATTTGCAGTTAAGTAGGGACCCGGTCCTAGAGAAACCTCCTTGGACTGGGGGGGGGGTGGCGAAATGGTGACTTAAATAAAATGCATTCTTTCCATCATTTTAGATGGGAAGACTTATGCCCAGCTGAGATTTGGGTCTCCCGTTAATCAACTATCTTGATTTTCCCAGGATTGAGAATTTCTTTTTAATTGAAATATAGTTGACATATATTAGTTTCAGGTGTACAACCTGTTGATTTGATGATTATAAACATTACGAAATGCTCACCACAGTAGTGTAGTTACCATCTGTCACCATAAAAAATTATTACAATATTACCAACTGTATTCCCTATGCTGTACTTTCTATCCCTGTGACATTTATTTTATAACTGGAAGTTTGTGCTTCTTAATCTCCTTCACCTATTTCGCCTATCTCCGCAAACCCGTCCCCTTTGGCAACCATCAGTTTGTTCTCATATTTATGAGTCTGTTTCTGTTTTTGTTGTTTTGGTTTTTAGATTCCACGTAGAAGTGAAATCATACGGTATTTGTTTTTCTCTGGCTAATTTCCCTTAGCAGAATAGCTTCTAGATCCATCCATGTCGCATTTTAAAGTTGCAGTAGACACCCCACTTTTGGAGTAGGGTATTTGACTTCCTATGTTTGGAATTCAGAAGCACTTAGCCATGGAAACAGTGCTCCAGTCCTGCAGAACCAGATAGCTCAATTATATATGATGGGTGAACTAGGCTTTGGGGAATTACACAGGCAAAGCCAGCCATCACTTATGACATTGTTTCTTTGGAAAACATTCGTTCTTCAAGACTGGGAGTTTGTTTCTTGGCCTATCAGACCTGTATCCTTACAAAAGGATCTTCAAGTAATTTACTAAGGAGAACATTCCTATTTCAAAGGTAGGAGCTTGTACAGCTTCGCTGACCGACATTGTCCAGCAGGGAAGAGGATAAAAGCTTGGGTTTTTTAAATTGCATTTTCTGGAGCTGCTTTAGTATTCTGAGTAGACCCTTTTACTCTGGGAATAAGTTATAATTTTTGCTTAAGCAAAGTTGTTTATTTTGTTGTGGTAGGAAGACTCTGCCTTTGATTTGATTGTATATTTCCAAGGCTTTATTTTCTTTAAAGGAAGGATGATTGGACTAACAAGATCTTCCACGAATGGTTTAAGGTTGTCATCAGAGAGTGATACAGTAAGTGGTCAGACTTAGTCTGACCAGCGATTTCAGCTGGTATGGGGTAGAGGATTATTTTTAGCTATGATACTTAATATATTTTTAAATTTTCGATTAACAGTAAAAGGGGTCTTAAGATTTTTATCTTGATTAAAAGAGGGATGTTTAATCATCAACCTAAGGAGGAAAAAGATTAAATACAAGTTCATAATTCTCTCCAGACCCAAAGGAACTTAAAAAATGTGCCCATGTTATCCTTCTAGTGTGAGCACACACGTGTGTGTGTGTGTGAAGGAGAGACATTCAAGCTCAAAGAAGTTGTGATTTTCCAAGGTGGTTCAGCCCATAAACGCTGGGGAGCCAAGATTCAATTCTAGTTCTTTTATATACATGAAACGTGGTGAATTCTTGGCAGCTAGAGCTGTGTGTATCCGAGGTGGAGGTAGGAATAGGAGAAATTGCAGTAAAAGATTTTACTACTAAGATGAGAACTTTATGGCTTAAATTAAGTGTACACTTTTTCCTTCATGGTAATTAGAGCCTTAGTAGATGAACTATGATAGTTTAAATAATTAAGACACATTTATTGGTGTCCAGTTCATTTCCTTGTGGAGTAGAGAATTTGACTTTTTGGGTGAGGTTATTGTAGGTGAGGGAAATGATTATAAGGTGTTTGCCTTCCCAACAAACGGCATTCCAGTAAAGAGGGTGGAGAGTACGAGGAGACACACCAGTGGAAAAGTATTATGCATTAACCCCTGTTGCACAGAACCATTTATGATACAGAGAGCATTGTATCAACCTGGACGAGTCTAAGTACATCCGGACTCAGACCTTTACTTCTGGGCCATTAACTGCTTATTTTGTACAGCTAAGGTAAAAACATCTAGAGTGTGCAGTGGTCATTTGGTTTAAACAGCTTGCCCTGTGTAATGCCTCAACAAATAGTGACACTTCATAAATCATGAAATCTGATATAGAACCACTTTTTAAAAGGTTAAGGTATGAAAATTGTTTTGAATATGTCTGGCAGGAGTGATCATCTGGACATGACATTGTGTTTGTGTTGGAGCCGGGGCACACAGATACCATAAACACATCTCTAATAATTACCCAGAAAGCAAGGTTGACGTGGATTAAGACAAGGAGGACAGTTGTGAAACTCAGAGAGCCTGTGTGGCGTTGTAGGTTCAATAACAAATCACCTATTTAGGGTTTAATTTTCCACACTGACCTGAAGGGCTGTTCTACACGGAGATGGGGAAAAGTGTTATCGTCCTTGGGCCAAAATCCAAATCCGTATGCTTAGAGCAGGAAAATGTGTGATCATTTGGTAATAAACAGCTGAGCTAAGAAAATTGCCATTCAGTCTGAATTCCGCTGGAGTTGCTAGGGGGTTTATGATGGGGGAGGAGACTTTCTGTGAATCGAGCACTGAGTTCTACCCTTTTCCTGGCTATATTGACTTTAAGCAAGTAAACTTTCCTCCCACAGATAATTTACAGTGTTTTTACCTTTGCCATTGTTCTAAGTCTCTAAAACAGTATGTGCCTCAGTCATCTACCTGCTCAGTAAAATGAAGACATTATCTTCTAGCTTCCATGATTTTTTTTAGCAGTTTTATTGGAATCTAATTTAAATATCATAAAATCCACTTATTTTTGGTGCAGAACATTTATGGCATCCTGGAAGGAAACCTTGTGCCGATTTGCAGTCACTCCCCATTCTCACCCCCCAGTTCTAGGCAACCACTAATGTACTTTGTCTTTGCAGATTTGCCTTTTGTGGACATTTTATTTAAAAGAAATCCTGTAACATGTCGTCTGTTGTGTCTGCCTTCTTTTATTTAGCTTAACGTTTTTGAGATTCACCCATATTATGGCGTGTACTTCATATTTCATTGTATGGACATACCACACTGTATCTATTCATCAGTTGATAGACCTTGAGTTATTCCACTTTTTGGCCATTATGAGTAATGCAGTTATGGAGATTCAAAGAAACTGCTGTGCTATTTTAAGAAACTGCCAAACTGTTTCCAGAGTGGCTGCACTGTTTTATGTTCCCATCAGCAATGTATGGGGGTTCCAGTTTCTCCTCATCTACAGCACTTGTTATCATCTGTATTTTTGATTACAGCCAGTCTAGTGGGCGTGAAGGAGTTTGTCACTATGGTTTTGATTTGCATTTCCCTAATGACTAATAATGCTGAGAATCTTTTCATGTGCATATAGTCCATTCATATATCTCCTTTGGTGAAATGTCCATTCAGCTCTTTTGCCCATTTTTAAGTTGGGCTTGCTTTTTTTTTTTTTTGTCGTCTTATTAATGAGTTGTAAGAATACTTTATATATTCTGGATACAGGTCACATATATAATTCACATGTATTTTGTCTTGTTCTATGACTTGTCTTTTGGTTTTCTTGATGGTATCTTTTGAAATACAAAAGTTTTGAGTTCATGAAGTCCAGTGTGTCATTGTGTTCTTTTTCCATGATCTTTTGACCGTGTGCTGCCCAATCATTTTACCCTTCTTGAAGGAACTTTTAGGTCCTGGGACATTGGATGTGTTAGCTTTATGGTGTTCTCCAATGGATCAGGCTTATTTTCAATATTTGAATACAGGGACTGCAGAGTAGATGTTGTTCATTAAACATACTCGGTTTTGGAAAATTCATCTCAGGCATGTTTACCTTCTTTCAGAGTAAGTTAGCATCTGCTGCAGACTGTTGTCATCCTGAGCAGACACTGATATTTTTTGTGAGGTTTGAATAATTAACATTTGAATGTGAAAAGTATTTTCATTTCATAATGGTCCTGTTTAGGCTTATGTATTCTTTTCCCAGAAAACCACCATTCATAAATTATTTTCAAAATATCTAAGGTTAATTGCCAAATAACTTTTATGGTTAAAATAACTAAGACACTTGAGATAGATTTTATTATAGATTTTAGGAGATTGTAATGCCTGGCTAGGTTCAGTTCTGTGAGAAAGAATAAAACCAACTTTGCATTCCAGAACTTGTCTTTCGTTTCATAAATACAGCTAAGTCAGTTTCACAGGGCTTCCAAGCCTTAGCACTGTTGGCATTTCGGGCCCGGTAGTCCTTTGTCGTGTAGGTGTCGTCCTGTGCCTTGTAGGATGTTAAGCAACATTCTTAGCCTCTGCGCACTCGACGCCAGTAGCATCTCCCGACTTGTGACAACCAAAAATGTCTCCAGATGTTGACGTGTCCCCCAGAGGGGCAAAATCACCCCTCCCCCCATAAAGAATCACAGCTTTAGATGTATATCTAGAACTGTGGTTGTGAATAAAGAATAGTGATAGAATTCAAAGAAGTCCCTCTCCCCTATCTCGAGGTAGGAATTGTCCATGAGCCGTGCCGCTGGGGTTGATAAAATGGTCTTTGCGCGCAGCCCGGGAAACTTAGAGGCTGGTGGTTCCTCCTTGGCCCTCATAAAACACTTCTCCATACTCTCTCTCCCCTTCCTGCCAGCTTCTTCCTGTTCTTTTGTGCATGTCTGTCTCACTGCGTTGTGAGGTTTTCTGAGGGCAAGCACAGACCATGTATTATTCGCCCTGCCCCCCGCATTCCCCCACCCCCAGTTATTTTAAGATGAAGAAGCTGTGATGACCAATTCCAGATGGTTACTGGGAGAAGGTAAACTGCAGGAAAAGGAGGAGGGCTGAGTTAGATTTCCTCCGCTCCAACTTTAAAACTTTCCCACTGTGATATAAAAAGCCCCAACAGTGGAGGAGAAGAGATGTGGATTTCAAGATGTGACCAGGGAGGAGGAGTGTGTGAGGAAAAGGTAACTAAGCGTTGTAAGCAAACCGGAATCGCTGTCCTCTTGTTCAGGCTTTGCTGTGTTGCCCTAACCCAAGTTATTCTGCCTCAGCAACTTAATACCGCTCCGGCCAGCCTGCTGTCCTTCAGACTGCAGCCAACACTGCATGTCCGAGCCCCCGGAGGCTGCAGGACGATTACTCAGAGAATCACACATGAGAATTTCCCTGCGTTTGCCTGTGTGAAGTCCCGACCCTGACGTTGCAGTTTGAACCTTTCAGCATCACCCAGGCTTTGATGGCCCTCTCCGATGCAGCCCTCGATCTGCCCCTGCCCTTGGGGAATCATCTTGTTAGTTCACAGCGGCTACAGAGTACGCGACAGCAGCACTCACCTTAGAGGGCGTTCTCGTGAAATCGTGGCTATAAAATTGTAACGAGTTGCAACAATATGGAGCCGTTATGATTTTTAATTTTAATTTTTTGCCTCTCCTTGCAGGCTAATGAAAACACTGGCTTTCGTAGTTTTTCCTCTATCACATTTTACTCAGTTCTTTTCTTTCATAATGGCTACTTTCCCCTTCAGCTGACGTCAGACTCTACCGCGTCCTATAATTTTCCTAATTGCTTTCTCTTCTGTTTCAGTCTGTGCCTTAACAATGGAAAAGAAACATTTGAGAAGGCATATCTTGGGAAGGAAGGGGCCAGAGCCGCTTAAGGAGGTGTTGATTTCCTAATTCCATTTTCTCTTACCAGCTTCCTTCAGTGCATCTCTGACTTCGTCTCTTGTCTATAGGCAAAAAACCTGACCTGGGGGGGAGGAAGGGAGCGTTACTGAGGGCTGCTCTGGGTCCAATGCCTGCCTGTGCCTTCTCACGCGCTGTTCTCTTTAATCTACAAGAAGCCATTTGAGAAGTGTGTGTGTGTCCCCTTTTACGGCTGAGGAAGTGAGACACAGAGAGGTTAATTTGTCATTCTCACAGAGGGCAGATGCAGGTCTGTGTGATCCCAGGTCTGAGCTGTCTCTATGGCCTTTTCTGTTGTGGTTAGTGCTGCCAGTATAGTGGAGGGAGCAGAACCTTGGGTTCCTTTCCATGGATACCATGAAAGAGACTTGTATCTGGGGTGGGGGGTGACGATACCTCGCTGTAAAGGCAGCTTCAGTCCAGTGAGAAAGAATAAAACTGGGCAAATACTAATCTTTGGAAGGATCATCTTGATTCAGAGTGACAGCTATCATTTTGCTCTGGGCGTAGAAAATATGATTTAACCACTGGACAACTTCTCTTCACAAAGAATGACATGATTAGTTAAGGGAACATTAATTCTGCTGGTATCAAAAGTATCCTTAATTGTACGACTGAAGAAGATGGGAATAATCCAAACCAATATCGATGCACGTAGTTTAGAACGGACTTGTTTTGGGGCACCTGGGGCGCCTCAGTCGGTTAAGCGGCCGACTCTTGATCTTGGCTCAGGGCTTGATCTCAGGGTTGTGAGTTCAAGTCCCGAGTTGGGCCCGTGGAACCTACTTAAAAAACACACACAAAAACCGCAGTAGAATGGTCTCGTTTTGTCCTTTTTGGTTGGAGTGGATAGGGGAGGGGTAAGGTAAGGGGGAGGCGTGAGAGAGAAAGAGCGCGTGCGCGGTAGAGTTTGAAAATGGATATTTTCGGTGTTCCGGGAATTCACCTTGGAACTTCGGTTTGCTTCCTAATTCATGCTAAAGAGAGTATCACCTCTTACTGATTCTGAACTCAAGAAAGCTAGATGCCTCCTTCCGTGTGATTGCTTACCAGTTTTACACTGTGAGTGAGGCAACATTACGACAGACGGAAGCACGAAGCCCGCGTGAGGACAGAGCGGTGCTTGGGTTGCTGAGCCGACATGCTTCCTTGGCATGCCGCTTTCCTCAGCTCTCTTGAATCGTTCTGTCACTCACTTGCCGTGTGGGACTATCAGGAAAAGAAGTGCCTGAAAGAAGTGAGAAATAAATTGGAGTTGCTGGAGAATTGATGGCTATGTATAACAGTTTCTCAAACAGGGAAAGAGATTTCTACTTGCACTTAAAACCCGGGGAAAGGTTTATACTTGCTACTGGAACTGGGTTGACATTTAACTTCTCATCTGAAAATACTACAGATTAACTATTTTAAGCTGTGAGACCAAGTTTGTGGTAACAGACCGGCAATTAATCATCTAGTATTTGTCTCTTAAAAAATGATGTATTGCAGCTCCACCAGGTGGCTGCCAACAGTGTGAATGAGACAGGCCAACATCCACCAGGAGGAGGGAGAAGCTGCTCTCGATTTTATTTGTGCATCATCTTGACTACATCCAAAGTCAGTTTAGGGAAGTGCAAAGAAGGGAGAAAGAACATTGCAGGGTTTTCTAGGAAGTCTGGCAGAAAACCCCCACATGATCACTGTGACTCAACTTTGGACATAGAAATACCCCAAGCCCATACACAGTTTTTGAATGGGTTAATTGTGCTTCAGGCTTGTATATTCTGGTGCCCTTGTTCTGGCTGTTATTTTTGGTTTTCATGAAAGAGCAGGGGCCCATAGGTTAGCTTTGGCTTACGGCCATCGGACGCTTGAGCGTGATCTAGCTCAGATGCTAAATGCCACGTGCAGCAGTGAGTGGAGAAAAATGCTGGTGTCCGAGTTTCATTTTAGGCTCTTCTCCTTTGGGCAAGTGGCGTCTTTTTTTTTTTTTCTTTTGGCCCTCAGTTTTACCATCTGTGAAATGAGTAAGTGGTCCTGGCTGATCTCCAGAAACTCTTAGTCATGTGCATAAGCGTTTGAGCAATTTTTGTTTTAATCTGGAAAAGAATAAACGTGTTAGACGTTTGAAACCAAATAGAAAAGATGAGCGAGAAGAGCTATATTTAGTGGGGACATTTACATTTTTTAAATTAAACTCTACATTATATTGATGACAGGAAGAATGAGACTGTTCACTTTTCTCTAGTTGTGAGATGGCACAGATGTGATAATAAAGTCCATATGCAGTCTCGCCGAAGGGATCTGATTAGGCGTAAAATGTTAAAAATAAAAGAATCTGATAAGTAAATTGAGCTATCAAGTTATTCTAGGCAGCGCAAGGAGTAAGAAATACACACACACACACACACACACAGCTACAAAAATACCGAAAGGTGGAATTCGTTTTCCCAACTTATTGGTTCTGTTCTGTCTAGGTATAGAGAAAAGAGAAATTGCTTCTGTGTTCAGTAAATATCTTTATCATTTGAAAATCAGAGACAGTATAACAGTGAAATTTTAAGAGCTCTGATTAACACACACTGGTTCGTTCTCTTGTATCCTACGCGTTGATTAATAAAGCGAACCACCCGTAATGGATGCAAATATCCTAAATTGCAGTTAGTAAGTAGATGACACCTTCGACTTGATTTTTTTCATGTTAGTTGAAGACAGTGATTTCAAAAAAGCGTAACTGAAATTTTCTTCCAATTTTTAACAATACCGCCAGCTTAGGAAGTATCGAGAACTGGTTGTGATGATGGTAGGAGTCCTCGTCCCACGCTCCTTGTACTTTGCCCCTTAACCAGTTTTACCCTTTTTGCTTCCCCACTTCAAACAAACAGTCAATTCGTTATTTTTAAAAATTACCCATGAATGAAGAAAACTGATTCCATATGGTGGCTCCTCCTACCCTTAAAAAAAAAATCAGTTTATACATTTTTTGCTACTTCCCCTGGTTTCGTTTGCCTTCTTCCATATGTGCTTTTATCTGCATATTGCTATGCCACCTGCTTGAAGTTTGGAAGATTAGCTTTGAATGCAGCATAGACTTTGATCTAGGAGGGTTTTTTTTTTCCCCTGTGAGACATTTACATGAAAACAGAATCTTTGATTATCATACTTTATCTGTTCCTCCTGCTTATTTCCTACCTGAACTTGTCATAATGCTCCTTGAAGGACATTGCAGCTGGTTGCTATGGAATTGATTGATAATTAGTAAAAGATTACTTTAGATAGAAATGAAGCAGCAAGAACTGATTTCCTAAAGAGACAAGATAAATTCAGATTTTCAAATATTGGCACAGACCTCATGGTAATTTAAAAGTAACAATTCTGGTTGTGGTGAAAAATTTTAGAAAGTTAATTTCACAATGCGCCGTATGTCAAATGTAGTCTTACATCTATTTTAAATTTAGTGTTCTATTTAAAAAAAAGGGGGTTTTGTTTTCAGACTGGTTCCTCCTAGTATCCACATGATGAAAGTTTACCAATGAAAAGCATGCATATGTCACATACGCACTCATATGTTATTATACATTATTCCTAGCAGTCTTTGGGACTAAATGATTTCCCCATATCTTTTTGTTGAGCAAAAACTATGGCAGTGTTCCACATACATAATCTTAGCTCTGGAATCAGAAGTTTAGCTTCTAGTTTTCTGTGTCCTGCTAATTGTGAGCTCGAGGGATATTTTCTATGTTCATCTTCGTTTGCATCGAAAAGGAGTTTGTGGCCATTTTGTCGTTCGTTCTTATAATAACCCAGTTTTAGTGGCATGTTATTTTATTTCTCTAGGCTTATTTTCCAAATCTGTATAAACCGGAGGTTGTGGGTATGAATGTGAGAGATGGGAGTTTAGGTTAGAACAATTTCTAATGTTTTTCCACTTGTGAATATTTTATGGCATTCTGGAAGCAGACTGCTTCGGTGGTCCCATGACCTCATCTCTATTTGTTCTTCATTGACTTGGCTTTTTCTGTAAGAATTTCATTAGTTATAGCCATGCTGCACATGGGTTTCTGAAAGATTTAGGTATATTCTAAATAATTAAATTTACGTTTTTAAATTATGCTAAAAGTGTCTCTACCAAACAAAAATTGGAGTTGGCTTTCAAAGAATCTGAACAAGGCTGAATATAAATGGAATTGGGGTCATTTATCAGTATCCATTCTTTTATATCATCAGTTGAATTAATGTATAAGCATTTGGCCTAAGGAAGATGTGTAGCTTTTATTTTATTAATGTGTTAGCCTTACTGCTACCTTCTTTGTAGCTTGCAGTAAGGACAGAACAGTTACAGATTCTCGAAGGTTCTTGTCACCTTCCCTCTCACATGAAGTATGTAAGCAATAAAATAAATGTAAGCTTATTTTTTCTCTTCTACTTGCTCTTTTCTGGGTGTTTGGTTACATGACTGTTTTGTCTTCTATCTAATGTAGTCACAGTCGTTTTCGTGTTTTAAAGAACAAAAGCCAATGAGTTAAATTATGTTTCCATTATTTTTACAATCAAATAAATGATAGAGAAGAAAATACCCTGATAAAGGGGAGGCCTTTTGAAGTCCTTACACAAAGAGAAATAGGTAAAGCACCATATTAATCTGGTATCTTTTTTTTTTTTTTTTTTTAAGCTTTACCCATTCATCTGAGAGAGAGAGCTTGAGAGAGCAAGTGGGGGGAGGGGAAGAGGGAAAGAACCTTCAAGCGGACTGCCCGCTGAGCAGCATGGTGCCTTACGTGGGACTGGACCCCACGACCCATGAGGTCATAACCTGAGCTAAAACCAAGAGTCAGACTCCCAACTGGCTGAGCCACCCAGGCCCCAATCCAGTATCTTTTTGAGAGCCTTGACCAGTGTGTATCGGTGTTGCACTTCCCATGGTGACGTTGTGTCCTTTGTTTAGATATCCTTGGAGCAGAAGATCTTATTGTGGAAGTGACTGCCGATGATGCCGTGAGGTTTTATCCCTGGACCATTGATAATAAATACTATTCAGCAGATATCAATCTATGTGTGGTGCCAAACAAATTTCTCGTTACTGCAGAGATCGCGGAGTCTGTCCAAGCATTCGTGGTTTACTTTGACAGCACACAAGTAAGATTTGGTTTGCCAGGGACCTTGGATAAGAAATTACTTGGTGCTTTCTTTTTTTTTTTTTTCCTCCTGCCTTTTCCGTGAGTTCTCTTAACTGTCTCTTCTGGTTGTTTCTATGTTTGTTTTTCCTCCCTCCAGAAATCCGGTCTTGATAGTGTTTCCTCATGGCTTCCACTGGCAGAAGCATGGTTACCTGAGGTCATGATCCTGGTCTGTGACAGAGTGTGTGAAAATGGTAAGGCATGCCGACGGGACGATGGTTGGTACACACAATTGCTATCCCTTCGTGAACAGAATATACTTTTGTTTTCTTAGAACAGTACATCTCCTGTAATTACATTACTTTACAGAGTATTTTTAGCTATTTCTCTTTGGAATCTTGCAATATTTACATTTTATTTTTTTAAGAATGGACACTGTGGGTTTGAGAAATCATTTTCTTTATATTTATTTTGGATGCCTTTAGAATAGCTTACATTAAGGGTAACACTGAGATTTATGGAGAGTGTTGCAGTAACAGTCTCTTTTAAAAAATTTTTACTTATGAAAATTCTTTTGCATATCAGGTGTGAACCGGCAAAAAGCTCAAGAATGGTGTATCAAACATGGCTTTGAATTGGTAGAACTTAGTCCGGAAGAGTTGCCTGAGGAAGATGGTAAGTGTTCACGTGTCAGGAGAAACATGGCATTTGGATTCAGATATGAGGGAGTATTTTAATCCAGGGAAGAAGAATCAAAGTGAAATTTAAAAAACATTTTTTCCTCAGCTGTTTGAAGAAATTTGTGCAAAACCCATTGGTGTGGTCATACTGTTAACCAAATGATCCATTTTTTTGGCTCCCCCATGTTAGGACTTTTCAAATATTGTTTGTTTTTCTTATAGATAAAGGTAGAGTATTTCTATCTTAAATCTTAGTCATTCCCTCCATCTCTTATCCTTTGCTGCCAAAAAAAAAAAGAGGATTTGACCTATATGCTAAATAGTAAAGTTTATGTTCCTTATTTTGAATTTCTCACATCCTGAGGCTGAATTCCCAGGAACCTTAGGGGGCATGTCAGCCCTATTTTATGTCCTTTGGACATGTGAAACCAAAAATAGACCCATAATTCCCCCCTCCCCCATCCCGGGGTAGCTCTTCACTTAACTGCCTTCTATGATATTCTGGACTTTTCCCCTCTCTCTTCCCTTCCCCCACTCCCCTTCTCACCTTCCAAATACACCTGTGCTAGCTGCCATGGGACCAACCAAGAGAAGACAGGTGTGACCCACCAAAACCTTATAGTTCAGTACAAGAGAGAAACACATATGTGAAAAATTGAATTGCCAAGTGGAATGTCGTAAATATTTAAAAAATATATTGGTGCTCTGGTATTTTAGAGATGGGAGAGATTATTTTTGTTTAGAAATTCCAAGACTATGGTGGCATCATGAACTTTCACATGTCACTTGCTCCACAGGGAAGCAATGGGAAAGAAAGGCACTGGGCTTGTAGTGAGGGGACCAGTAGGGACATGGCGTTGAGAAGATGCTAGTTCTTGCAAAAGACATTCTGAGAGGCAACCAATATGAATTAAAGTACATAGGCTGTATATAGTTGTTATACAAATCTTTTTTTTTTTTTTAAGGAATTAAGAAATCTCTTTTTATATTCTGGCTCATTTAGAATTTTCCCAAAATGTTACCTTTGAGAGTAAAACCCTGCCAGAGAAGAAGAGGATAAAAAGGCTGATTTTTCTCCCTGTACATTTTTAATAATAATTGAAAATTAACAAGTACAGTTTCCCTTCCCATGTCTTCCAGGTCCCCTAACCTTGGGCCTTGCTTTGTGTATGTGAGCACGTACATAACTGTTTATTTCTGACACTAGAATTTTCTCTTCTTACTGTTGTCCTTCAGAATCCACATTTGAGTCATTTATTTAAATCTGTTTTGATTTTGTAATTTCTTCTCCCTTACACCACTACACTTCTTCTTGCTCCTTGTCTGACCAATGTTCTTGCATTAATTCCGCTTAATATTAAAATAGATTTTTGACATACCTTTAGATGAAGTAATGACATCCTCCCTAGAATTTTTAAAAACAGACTATAAGCTTTGTATGCATGTATCCTAACACCAGTATGAGACTTTCTGCTTGTTTGGATTAGATTTCATCTAACTGGTTCTAGCTCTTTATTTCAGACCATATTTTTGGTTTCTGGTTCTGTCATCTGAAGTGTTAGTTATCCTTTTACAAACTGAATCACTCATAGTTCAGGTAAACATGTCTTTTATTTCTTCATTTAAACATGGATGGTAATAAAACTCATCTTTGTATTTTCAGTTTAATCCTCGCCATATTTCTGTTAGGTTGGTAGGTTGGTATTCTTCCAGTGATTCATCCCTCCCTCAGTTGTTACTGAGTGCCGACTGTCCCTCAGGCACCGTGTTAGGCGGTGACTCCTGCCTAGAGGGGACAGTTACATCAGTGAATCGTCAGGTCCCACGCCTCTTTGCTCTGGGAGGGGTGTGTGCAGAGTGGCATCAGCCCCCCTTTTCGTTGAGGATAGCATACATGATTTGCCCTTGATCAAATAGCTAACAAGTTATCGAGCCTGAGTTCTCCCTCTCTCTCTGCTGCTCCCCCTGCTTGTGCGCTCACGCTCTCTCTCTCTCTCTGTCAGATAAATAAAGTATTAAAAAAAAAAAAGAGCCTGATTTCCAATTCAGATTTTCTGGCTTCTAATTCTGTGCCTGGTCAAGCCACTAGACACAGGTCCTGTGTAGATTGTGCTCCGGGAGCTCTTAGGAGACTTTCTCCTCCCACAATGTGAAAACTACTTCTGCCATCACTGACCATATCCAGTCTTATAACGCTCATTTCCATCGTACACATAACTGCAAGCTAAGAATGTCACCTTATTAGTAAGCTAACTGGGACTAATGCCCTATTATTTTGAATGGTATCAGTTAAATTCCAGAAGCACAATAGTACCAATACTGACCCAGCTAAACTAAGTTGTTGGTTTTTATTTTTAATGACCCTTGCCTGTCTCCTACACTTATGGTTATAGTGATTTTACTTCTCTTAAACTATATTTCTCTGATCAAGAAATTGTTCTCTGAATACCTGTTACAAACAATAATTGTTATGCTGTGATTCCCAGGAGAAAGTAGGGCATTTACAGCATTTTATGGCACACCAAGAGGACCATTCCTGCCTTCGGGAAACTCATTCTCCATAAATAGCAAAAATTGGTGTTTCCAATGCTGTGCCGGGATTGTGTAATTAACAGGAACTAACATTTTCAGGAGAATATGAGCAGATTCCATTGGTGAGGTGATAGAGATGACTTTATCATAGAAACCTTTTATAAAGTACATTTATTTCATTGTTTCAGTTTCTGGGTTATTCTTATCAGGAGCTCTGAGCTGTGTATTTTTTTTTTTTTAAGATTTTATTTATTTATTCGACAGAGATAGAGACAGCCAGCGAGAGAGGGAACACAAGCAGGGGGAGTGGGAGAGGAAGAAGCAGGCTCATAGCGGAGGAGCCTGATGTGGGGCTCGATCCCATAACGCCGGGATCACGCCCTGAGCCGAAGGCAGACGCNGGAAGGCAGACGCTTAACCGCTGTACCACCCAGGCGCCCCCTGTGTATTTTTTTCTTTACTACGTAAGTTACAATGTGAAATACCAACTAAGCAAGATAACTAAGCCACAGTTATTGAAAAGTATGGCTTGGGGGGATGTACATACATGCACATATGTCTGTATGTGTGTATAAATATATCTGTTTCCTCTCTCTTATTAGATGACTTTCCAGAATCTACAGGAGTAAAGCGAATCGTTCAAGCCTTGAATGCAAACGTGTGGTCCAATGTAGTGATGAAGAATGGTAAGTAGAGTGAGACTAAAAGTCCTAAAGATTTTTTTTTCCTCCTGTTCCTTGTAGGTTTCAAATTATTTGTATATAAGTGGAACCGTTAGGCTCATATACTATCTATAGATTTGTTCAGTTTTAAGTTCCCAGCTGAAGGAAGAGCCAAAAGTAACATTTCTAAGAATTTATAATGTATGTTTAATAGTTAATTCAATAAGAATTTAGGAACTTAGAGTTTGCTTATAATAAACCTAACATTGTCATGGGGGCGCCTGGGTGGCTCAGTCGGTTAAGTGGCTACCTTCGGCTCAGGTCATGATCCCAGGGTCCTGGGATTGAGCCTTGCATTGGGCTTTCTTCTCAGTGGGGAGTCTGGTTCTCCCTCTGCCCCACCTCCATGCTTACACTCTCTGTCTCTTTCTCTCTGAAATAAAATCTTAAAAAAAAAAAAAAAAAAAAAAAAGCCTAGCATTGTCTTTGGCTTTGAGAACTACTCCCAAAATTGTAAAACATGAACCCTGTCCCTGAGGAGCTCATAGTCCAGCTCTGGAATCAAAGTGTGCACTTTTAACATGCTAGGTAACCATGCAAGGCAGTCTTTGATGAGTGCAGAATGACAGATACAAGTAGTAAACGCATAGAGGTCAGAGATGTCATTATTTTAGGCCTGAGTATATAGAGAGCGTCAAGGTGAAAGCAGTCTTGGCCGTGGTGTTTATGGGATGGTCAAGATTTGGGTTGTTGAAGGGCGAGAGTGACAAGCAGGGGAGGAAGCATGGCATTGAGAATAATGGTAGTGTGTTCCAGGGTCACTTAGCAGTTGGAGCTAGCTTAGAAGAGAGAGGCCTGGATGCTAGGCAGGAGAATCTGGACCTTTTCTGATAGGAATTGGTGAGTCACTAGAGCTCTTTTACCTAGAGAGTGATGCAAAGAAGTTGGCATCTTTCAAAGGTTAATGTCATGGTGGTGTGCAGGTGAGTTTGGTGGTTGAAGCAGGTGGAAGTAGACCTGAAGTCAAGGAGACCTGGCAGCAGCCCGAGAGTGAGGTAGTGGGGCCTGGGCTGACATGACAAGTGGCCATGGGGCGGGAAGCTGGAGCTGAGGTACGGCGAGAAGGGGTTGGGCTGGTTGGTGCACATTAGCCCCTTGCTGTCAGTATCAGTTTAATGAGGCTGCGATTGTGAAGTATTGCATGCTGGGAGCTTGGAACGACAGGTGGTTATTGTCTCCCAGCTCTAGAATTCAGGTGTGCGAAACCAAGGTGTCTGCAGGGCCGTGCTCCCTCTGAAGGTGTCGGGGCGGCGGAGGGGGGGGATCTGTTCAGTTCTCTCTTCTAGCTTCTGGCAGTTCTTTGGCTTGTGATAGCATACTTCCACTCTTCACATGGCATTCTCCCTGTGTGCCTGTGTTTACATTTCTTTTTTGTGTACGGACAGTAGTCAAAGTGGAACGCCTGGGTGGCTTAGTCGATTAAGCGTCTGCCATCGTCTCAGGTCATGATCCCAGAGTCCTGGGATCGAGCCCCGAGTAGAGCTCTCTGCTCAGCAGGGAACGTGCTTTTCCCTCTGCCTGCTCTGCCTGCAGTTCCCCTTGCTTGTACTCTCTCTTTCTGACAAATAAATAAAAAAATCTTTAAAAAAAAAAAAAAAAGGACAATAGTCATACTGAATTAAGGGTCCACCCTACTTCAGTGTGACTTCATTTCAACTTATTATACCTGCAAATAAGGTAACATTCTATTTCCAAATAAGGTAACTGCTGAGGTATTGGTAGTTAGAACTTCTGCCTGTGAATTTGGTGAGTGATACAGTTCAACGCATTAACACAGTTCTTTAGGAATTGCTGATTGTGTGGTGTTTTTCTGTCTTGTAGCACTTGGCTGTCTCAACAAGTATGCCATGGTAGGTGAAACACTACAGAAAGGAATGAGAAAAATCCTATTTACATGGAGCTTACCCCGTCTCCCCTGAGATAAAAGAGTCAAGTGGAAAATCAGTTTTATAGAAGTAGGGTACCTCATCTCAGGTTTTGGTTGGTGCTTGAGTGTGAATGAGATTGGGCCCCTTCTGCTTGCCTGAGGTCTGACCTGACCATGTCATCCTTGGAGCAGCTCCTTCTGGTATAGTAAGCTACTCCTTCCCCTTTTCTTCCCGTCTGTCCTTCCTCTCCCTGGCTTTATTCTTTCTAGGGGGAATCTAATGTGTCTGTTGCATTGAATTGCAGAGAGAGACTTTGTTCTTTTACCATAGCAATTAAAATAAGGCCCTGGTAGATTTAGATTTTAGCCTATGTTGTCATCTCCCTCTTAGCAAAACAAACTCAGATTGAGGCTTGGTCCTTCTCATTCATTCATTGAGCAAATCCTTGTTGAGCATCTGTCATGGGCATTGCCGTACACTATCTTCACTATAAAAATATGTGTAAGGTATGGTACATAAGCTGGATCAATTTGGAATAAAATTATATTCAGTGGTGCTTGTTAAATTTATGAGAACTATTTTCAAAGAAGCTTATTTGGCTTCAATCACTTTTTGAAAAATCTGCCCCCTGCCCCACCCCCCACCCTGTCTTCATACATTCAAGAAGTAATGCCTCGTAATTTATATTTATGGCCATACATTTAGAGGCGGGACTGAGCACCTTTTATTACTTTGGAATTATGGTCCAAGGTGTTTTCTGAAAAAATGCTGTTCCACTTGTTATAGACACTGAACACTATTCCTAAGAGAATTGCAGAGCAGGGAGGAGTATCATGGATATTTCATGACTCTTTGCCCTGAGTGTCTCTACCTCCTCCCTTTCTCTTCAGTGTTGGTACACTGATTTGCAATTACCAAAAACCAAAATACTGCCATTAGCTTAATCCCATGTTTAAGAAGATCCTGAACTACGTGGTATGAAAGAAACTTAACTATCTTCTCTCTAGGAGGAGCCCTAGATGTGGAAATACAGAGACATTTGGATACAGCCCAGGTCGTAGGCAGTGTCAAGGACATCCTGGTATAGCCCCACATCTTAGATTAGAGACCGAGCTCTGTGTGGATATGGGCTGGGTCATGTTACTCTTCCAGAGTGACCTACTTCCCGTGCTCTTTGCAGAGCTTTGCTTTGCTGGTGGTCTGAGGACCCAGGGAACTGCTCTTTCCTCCCAGCAGGCTTTTCTTGAATGTCTTCCAGCAGGTGCTCTGACTCGTTAATTTTGGTTTTTGGGGGATCTCCTCCTCTAGATCTTTTCTCTTTCACTCCCACTCCTTTCTCTTTTTCTTCTCTTACTTTTAAAAAAAATTGTTGTTAAATACACATAGCATAAAATTTACTGTGTTAACCATTTTTACGTGTGCAGTTCAGAGGCATTAAGTACATTCATGTTGTTACGCAGCCATCACTGCTCTAAGGTTTTTAAACCAAAAAATTGTTTAAATTAAAAAGTTGGTTGACAAAGAAAGATATTAGAGGAATTATTTTTTTTTCTTTTACTGGAAATTCAGTTATTTTCATGAAGGAATAAACGTTTACCTAAGATTTTAGAGTGTAGTGTAGTGTACCTAATTTATTCCAGGGCTGCCTTAACAAACTCCAACCCAAGCCCTTAAAGATAGGGGCCAGTAAAGAAAATTTCTCATTTGTAAACATAGATGCCATGATTTTAATAAATATAATAGCATTTAACTACTGTAATACATGGCCATACCCATTATTATGTTGTAATGAAATTTTTCCTTTATTGCTGTTTCTCTAAAGAATCAAGAGACAGTTTCCAGTCCTTACACTGTCAGTCAGCTATGTGACCTTAGAGCTCATTTTTCCTGGGCTTCATTATCTGGAAAATGAGGTTGAGCCCCATCCGTGGCTCCCAGCTGTGGCTGCACATTCAAATCACCTGGAACAGCTTTACCACCTGTGCCTCACCCAGACCATTTCTCTCAGAAGGGAGGGGCAGCTGCAGTATATTTTAAGTGCCTTAGGAATTCAGATATTCAGCCCTAGCTGAGAACTACTGACATAAATGATCGTCGTCTAGTTCTAACTTGTAAGAGTCTGTGCCTAATCCATGGGAGTAAATCAGGCATTCTGGAAATGGCATTAGCCCTGACAGACTTGCTTTCTCCCATTACTAAATCGTGTGGTGTTTGCCAGTCACCCCTCCGACTTACAAAGCTGGAGGCAAACGACAGGACTGCCCAGTGTAGAGTCACCTAGAGGCAAAGGCAAAAATCGTGGGCAGTGCCTTTCGTCCGTCCTGGGCGCCTCTTTCTAGTAGGGCCTAGTATTATGAGCAAGTTGCCAGTGTTTGCATTACATAATCCGCCTGCAGGTCTGAAAGAAATAATGCAGCCCTTTTAAGTAGGTAATTGTCTAGGGGCATAATTGAGACCCTAGGTGTATTTGGGCCATTTGAGTTTTTCTTCTGTCCACCTCAACTCTCTCTCTGGTCCACAATTTAAATCCAGTTTCAAGTGTTTATTCATGCATTAAAAATATCTCTTGAGTATTTATCATGTGCCAGGCATTGTTCTGCATGCTTGGAATACATCAGTGAACAAAAGGAACAAAAATTTCTGTCCTTGTGGAGTTTTTATTCTGATGGGAGGCAGTAGTCAGTAGACAGCACAATTTAATAAATTGCACAGTATGTTAAGAAGCTGTGAAGTGATACGGAAAGAAATAATAAGGCAGGGGCGCCTGGGTGGCACAGCGGTTAAGTCTCTGCCTTCAGCTCAGGGCGTGATCCCGGCGTTATGGGGTCGAGCCCCACGTCAGGCTCTTCTGCTATGAGCCTGCTTCTTCCTCTCCCACTCCCCCTGCTTGTGTTCCCTCTCTCGCTGGCTGTCTCTCTCTCTGTCGAATAAATAAAAATAAAATCTTTAAAAAAAAAAAAGAAATAATAAGGCAGGGTTGGGGTGTTGAGATTGCCAGATAGACTGCAATATTAAATCGGGTGGTCAGGGTTGTTCTCCTTGAGAGCTTGAGATTTGAGGAAGGAGATGAGGTCTTTGCCATGTGGATATCCAGGAGAAGAACAGAGCAGGCATAGGGAGTAGCTTCAGCAAAGGCCTAAGGGGAAAGCATGCCTGATGTGTCTGAAGCATATCCAGGAACACACAGTGGCCGAGGGGAGAAGGTCAGAGAAAGTGGAGGACCAGATTATTTAAGGCTTTGTTGTAGGCCATCAGAGTGACTTTCACATTTTCTTAAGGTCAGCTGGGAGCTGTTGCAGGTCATTGAGTAGAAGAGTAATGTGATCTGACTTTAGGTCTAAAAGGATCACTCTGGCTGCTGGGTGGAGAATAGGTGATGGAGGTGAGGAGGAGCCCAGAAGATCTCATAGGAGGCCCTTGCAGCACTCCAGGTGAGAGATAGTGTGGTCCGGACCAGAGTTGTAGCAATGGAAGACATAAGAACAGGTCATATTCAGGATATGTTTTGAGGTGGAGCTAGCATGATTTCCTCATGGTTTGGATTTGAGATATCAGAGAAAGAGAGCAGTCAAGGACTCCAGGATCTGGACCTGAGCAATTTGAAGGATAGGTTGCCATCAGTTGCAATGAGGAAGCCAGAAATGTAGCCGACTTTGAGGGGCAAGGTGACAGATGTGTAATTCATCTTTGGACCTTTTAACTTTGAGATGGCTACTAGACTTCCAAGTGGAGATGTCAAGTAGCCAGTTAGATAGATGTGTAGAGTTTCAGAAGAGAGGCAAATGCATGCATTTAAAACCGTGAGCCTGGATGAGATCACCAGGGGAATAAGTGTAGTAAATAAAGTGGACCAAGGACTCAGTCCAGGAACATTCCAACATCAGGAGAAGAGAAGGAACCAGCAAAGGAGACTGAGAAAGAATGACCAGCAAGGTAGGAAAACCAAGAGAGTAGAGTCCTAGGATCAAGCAGAGTGTCCTTAAGACGGAGGAACAGTCAGCTGTGCCAAATGCTGCTAATAGGTCAAGTACGATGACAACTGAGAATTGCCCTTCGGATTTAGCAATGTGGGGTGTCACTAGTGACCTTGAAGAGAGCAGCTTTGGGGAAGTAGGTGAAGAGAGATTGGGAGGAGAAAAATTGGAGACAATGACTATAAACCTCTCTTTTGAAAATTTTGCAGGGGAATAGGTGGGAGCTAGTGAAAAGAGCGTGGCTGAGTTTTATTATGTTTTTAAGATGAGAGCAAGAGCAGCATGCCCAAAGGCTGAAGGGAAAGGTCCAGTAGAGAGCAAAAAACCTGATGAAGTAGGAGAGAGGGGAGAACCACTGGAGTGATGTGGAATAGGTGAGGGGTCGACTCTAGTGGATAAGTGGAAGGATGGGCTCTGGACAGGAGAGAGAAAGTAGATCTGTAGAAAGAGGCAGGGAGGGAGTGTGTGGGTGCGCATGTCACTGGGGGGAGAATTGTGATGTGGCAATCTGTGGAAGTATCTTCTGATTGCTTAAATTTTCTCAGTGAAGTAGTGAGCCAGGTTATCAACTGTGAGAGGGCAGGAGGCAGTAGTGTTAGGGTTTGAGGTGAGAGAAGAAAATGTGGATGTTCACTGGAAGAGCGAGAGAGAAAGTGAACTGAGGGATATAAATAAAGTAAGATTGCCAGACAGCACGAAGGGGCCCGCTAGAAATTTGGTACGATAAATTTGAAGTGAAGCCAGGCAGCGCACGCGCGCGTGTGTGTTTTCCCCAGCTACCTTAAGCCGTATGGGTGCAGGCATGGAGAAATCGGGTGTGCTTTTACTAAGCAAGGGTATCAAGAGATACCCTCTCTCAAGAGAGAGCAAGGAATTAGTGTACATAAGAGAGTAACTATAATGATTGACCATGGAATTTAAACTGGGTAGGAAAGGGAAAGAGAAAAATCAGTGGGGAGAGGATCAGTGAAAAGGTGATAGTTTTGAGGTCCCAGTGGAGTTGAAGAATAGTTGGATTGAGGCACTGTAGGGAGGCAGTGTGCTGTAAAATTAGGTGGTGTTCAGAGAGTGGGATGCATGAAATTGAGATTATGGCGAGGTTGTAGCTATTGGTAATGATAAGGTCTTAGGGCGTGACTGGGAATACATGGCCGAAGTAGGGTAGAGGACAAAATCAGTAAAGAAATTTAGTGAACTGAGATTGTTGAAAGGATCATCTCTATGTCTATTGAACTTGCTAGGAATTCAGGCAGAAATAGTATTGGAGAAAGTGACAGCCAATAATTAAAATTACGAAGAAATGAGGGGAGAATGGGGGGGCCGTTGGATGGTGGTAGCGAAGTTCTTAGACACTTGCCATAGTCTGTGAAAATATCAGTAGGCTTTTATATTTGGGGAGATTTTAGGAGTAATTTAATCCATCGATTCTCAGCTGAGACCCGCTGGGGGTATGGGAGGGCATATCAAATGCTACACACTCCCTCCCAAGATACTGGTAAGCCTGTATTACCAGTCGGTTGATAGGATGACGAATCTCTCAATTACGTTGGACTAAAACCCGTTAGGAAGTTTTGAGCTAGTCCCTTCTCGCCAGTATAGGAATGGCTTTGATAGCGTTGGACCATCCATCCTTTTTTGGTTAAATGCTTCAAATAACAGGTACTTCAGTACTTTGTGAAATAGTCCTAGAAGCAGTTCATTGCATAGAGAAATCAAAGAACTGTTTTGTTAATTCCTAGCAGATAGAGAATCTTTTTATGCTGGTGGTGTGGGGGGCAAGGACATTCGCTTTACTTTGTCATAGAGCTGAGAATAGTGGTGATGGTTTTCTCTCTGGATGATGATGTGTTTTCCCTGCTTCTCACTGTTACTGGCTTTCCTTTTGATCAGTCTTCTTCCTAGTCTTCCTAGGAGGCGAAGAAAGTTCCAACGTAATTGGAAAAAATTTAGCTCAGGGCTACTGAAGTAATCAAGAGGATGGGAAGAATGGAGACTGTCTTAAGTAGTAAGTTTGGAAAAACCAAAGCTGAGAAGGGATTTAACTGGAGTCTATAGTATAGGATACGTATAGGGTGGATACGGACTTGATTTCCCAAATCCCAGACTGTTATAACTTAGATTTCAAATAAAATAAAAGCATTATTGAACATGGCAGGAGGTAGTTTGTAGAGTACATCACACCAAGAGATGATCCAAGCAGAAAATAGATATCTTCCAAAACGGGCTGCAGTGAATTCTGATGAATGGCAGTTGTACCTAATTCAAGTGGGGAAGGTACTTTGCCTGAACTTTTAAGGCTAATATCCTGGAAAGCAATCATGTTTTTCTTGCCAGTATTTTTCTGGGCGGTATTTTTTCTATCAGCTCTTATATTGGGTGGGCTGACTCATGTTCCTGAATTTGGTAGACTTTGATCAAGTGCCTTGTTTTTATTTGTTATGGTAGTGTACGCGGGTCAGCCAAGTGCAGGCGTTTAAGACCTAGACTCTCCATGTGTGCTTCTGGTGGGACATCTTCCTTTTACAGATGGGGAAGGTGAGGCCTCAGGGAGGAGCCGTGACTTGGCCATACTCACATAGTCAGTAGCTAAGGTGGGACCGGACGGCAGATCTCCCGACCAGGATTGTTGTGTGTTTTTCCATTACAGTGTGTCAATTTACATTATTGGCTGGTTAGAGAAATGAAGCACGCAGAGTGGTTAAATAATTTACCCAGGCTGCATAGGAAATGATTGGCAGAGCCAGATAAGTTCATTCCCTACAGAGCCCCCTCAGCCTAGGTGTTCTGGCATGAGTAAGATTTTAATAAGACAGACTGGAAGTAGTGATCATATCTGAGATTTGGACTTTTTTGCTTATTGCCTTTAAAATAAATCTTTTCCAAAAAATAATAAATCCTTTAATTTAATTTTAGAGTTTTAATTTATTTTAAATTTTATATGTTGTTATTGAAATATGTTTGACACACAGTGTTATTAGGTGTACAACACAGTGATTCAGTAAGTCTGTACGCTGTGCTCACCACAGGTGTGGCTACCACCTGTCACTGTCCAACACTATTACAATACCACTGACTATTCTCTGTGCTGTACCTAATATCCCCATGGTTATTCCTTCCGTAACTGGAAGCCTGTACCTCCCACAACTCTTCGCTCATCTTGCCCAACCCTCACACCCCCGCAACCATCAGTTTGTTCTCTACTTATGAGTCTGCTTTTGCTTTTTGTTTGTTTTGTTTTTTAGATTCCACATATAAGCGAAATCATATGGTATTTGTCTTTTTCTTAATGACTTGTTTCATTTAGCATAATACCTTCTAGGTCCATTCATGTCGTCACAAATGGCAAGATCTTACTCCTTTTTATGGCCAAGAGTATTCCATTGTGTAGACACACTACATCTTTATCCGTTCATCTGTCGACGGACACTTGGGCTGCTTCAGTATCTTGGCTAGTGTGAATAATGCTGCGGTGGACATACGGGTGCGTGTACCTTTTCAAATTAATGCTTTTATATTCTTTGGATAAATACCCAGTAATGGAATTACTGGATCAGATAGTATCTTTATTTTTAAGTTTTTGTGGAACCTCCATACTGTATCCCACAGTGGCTGCACCAGTTTACATTCTCACCAACAGTACACGAGGGTTCCCTTTTCACCACATCCTAGCCACCCCTTGTTTCTTACCTTTTTGATTCCAGCCCTTCTGACAGGTGTGAGGTGGTATCTCATTGTGGTTTTGATTTGCATTTCCCTGATGAGTGAATTAATGATATTGAGCATCTTTTCATGCTTCTGTTGACTTGCAAAAATGTCTGCCCATTTTCGATCAGATGATTTGTTTTTTTGGTGTTGAGTTGTATAGATGACATATTTTGGATATTAACTCCTGTGGGTAGGTCATTTGCAGATATCTTCTGCCATTTAGCAGGTTGCCTTTTTGGGGTTTTTTTGTTTTCCTTTACTGTGCAAAAGCTTTTTATTTTGGTGTAGTCCCGATAGTTTATTTTTGCTTTTTTCCCCCTTGCCTGAGGAGACCCATCTAGAAAAATGTTGCTAAGGGCTAATGTCAGAGAGATTACTGCCTATGTTTTCTCCTAGGAGTTTTATGGTTTCAGGTGTCACATTTAGGTCATTAATCCATTTTGAGTTTATTTTTGTGTATGGTTGAAAAAATGGTCCAGTTTCATTCCTTTTTATGTAGCTGTCCAGTTTTCCCAACACCATTTATTGAAGAAACTGTCTTTTCCCCATTGTATATTCTTGCCTCCTTTGTTGCAGATTAATTGACCATGTGAGCCTCGCTTTATTTCTGGGCTCTCTGTTCTTTTCTATTGATCTATGTGTTTATTTTTTGCCAGTGCCATATTGTTTTGATTACTACAGCTTTGTAGTGTATCTTGAATAACGGGGTGATACCTATAGCTTTGTTCTTTCTCAAGATTGCTTTGGATGTTTGGGGTCTTTTGTGGTTCCATATATATTTTAGGATTATTTTGTTATTATGGTAATTTGGTAAGGATTGCATTGAATCTGTAGGTAGCTTTGTGTAGTATGGACATTTTAACAGTATTAATTATTACAGTCTATGGGCATGGAGTATCTTTCCATTTCTTTGTGTTGTCTTCAATTTCTTTCATCAGTGTTTTACAATTTTCAGGGTTGTAAACCTTTCACCTCCTTGGTTAAGTTTATTCCTGGGTTTTGTTTTTTGTTTTTCGTTTGGTGCAAGTGTAAATAGAATTGTTTTCTTAATTTCTGTTTCTGCTACTTGTTATTAGTGTGGCAAAATGCAACCAACTTCTGTATATTAATTTTGTATCCTGCAACTTTACTGGATTCATTTATTACTTCTGATATTTTTATTAGTGGAGTCTTTAGGGTTTTCTATGTATAGTATCATGTTACCTGCAAATAGTGACAGTTTAACTTCTTCCTTGCCAATTTGGATGCCTTTTATTTCTTTTTCTTGTCTGTCTTCTGTAGCTAGGACTTTTAGTACTATGTTGAATAAAAGTGTGTGTGGACATCCTTTTCTTATTCCTGATCTTAGAGGAAAAGCTCTCAGTCTTTCACTATTGAATAGGATGTTAGCTGTGGGTTTTTCATATATGGCCTTTATTATGTCGAGTTGTGTTCTTTCTTTTTTTTTTTTTTAAAGATTTTATTTACTTATTTGACAGAGATAGAGACAGCCAGCGAGAGAGGGAACACAAGCAGGGGGAGTGGGAGAGGAAGAAGCAGGCTCACAGCAGAGGAGCCTGATGTGGGGCTCGATCCCATAACGCTGGGATCACGCCCTGAGCTGAAGGCAGACGCTTAACCACTGTGCCACCCAGGCGCCCCGAGTTATGTTCTTTCTATATCCACTTTGTTGAGAGTTTTTATCATGAATGATGTTGAATTTTGTAAAATGCTTTTTCTGCAAGCTTTCCTTCCTCTCCTGTTTTTTGGAATGGTTTGAGGAGAATAGGTATTAACTCTTTGAATGTGTGGTAGAACTCACCTGTTAATTCATCTAGTCCTGTACTTTTGTTTTTTGGGAATTTTTTTGATTACCAGTTCAATTTCATTGCGAGTAATTGGTTTGTTCACATTTTCTATTTCTTCCTGATTTAGTTTTGGAAGATTGTGTATTTCTAGGTATTTATCCCTTTCTTCTAGGTTGTCCAATTTGTTGGCATATAATTTTTCATAGTAGTCTTTAATAATCCTTTGTATTTCTGTGGTGTTAGTTGTTATTTCCCCTTTCATTTCTGATTTCGTTTATATGGGTCTCTTTTTTTCTTGATGAGTCTGGCTTTTTTTTTTTTTTCAATCTTTTCAAAGAACCAGCTCTCAGTTTCATAGATTTTTTTTTTTTTTTTTTTTTTAAGAATCCTGACTCATTTATTCCTGCACTGATGTTTATTATTTCCTTCCTTCTCCTACCTTTGGGCTTAGTTTGTTCTTTTTTTCCTAGTTCTTTTACGTGTAAAGTTAGATTGTTTATTTGAGATTTCTCTTCTTTTTTGAGGTAGGCCTGTATTGCTATAAATTTCTCTAAGGGAAATTTTGCTTAGAGGGATGCTTTCACTGTATTCCAAAGATTTTGGACCATTGTGTTTTCATTTTCTTTTGTCCTCATGTATTTTTTTAATTTCCTCTTTGATTTCTTCATTGACCCTGTGGTTGTTTGGTAGCGTATTTTTTAGCCTCCACACTTGTGTTTTTTTTTCTTGTAATTGATTTCTAGCTTCATATTGTCGTGGTCAGAAAAGATACATGAGGGGTGCCTGGGTGGCACAGTCGTTAAGGGTCTGCCTTCATCTCAGGGTGTGATCCCAGGGTCCTGGGATCAAGCCCCACACTGGGCTCCCTGCTCCACTGGGAGCCTGCTTCTTCCTCTCCCTCTCCCCCTGCTTGTGTTCCCTCTCTCACTGGCTGTCTCTCTCTCTGTCAGATAAACAAATAAGATCTTTAAAAAAAAAAAAAAAGATACATGATATGATTTCAATCTTAAGTTTATTGAGACTTGTTTTGTGGCCTAACATATGATCTATCCTAGAGAATGTTCCATGTGTTCTGAAAAGAATGTGTTCTGTCATTTTTGGTTGGAGTATTTTATATATATCTGTTAAAGTCTATCTGTTCTAATGTGTCTTTCACAGACACCATTTCTTTATTGATTTTCTGCCTGGATGGTCTACCCATTGATGTAACCGGGGTGCTAAAGTCCCCTACTATTATTGTAGTACCGTCAGTTTCTCCCTTTACGTCTGTTAGTTAATATGTGCTTTATGTATTTAGGTGCCCCAATGTTGGGTGCATAGATATTTACAATTGTTATATTCTCTTGTTGGATTTAAAATAAATCCCTTTTAAAAGGCTATCTGAAATGGTGTTGATACTACCTCTATTCCATTGTTCTGCACTTAATCCAAAGTATAGATAAAGCTCCAGATATTTAATGTAATAAATACTTACATATTACTAGTGAATGATAGTTTATTTTAAATTATTTAGCATCACAAGAAATTATTCTTGTCAATTTGAGTGAAAATTCTTATGTAAACAGAAGGTGCTCAGTTAATGTGTTTTTGCTAATTTCATATTGTAAAAGCAAACAGGAAATTTAAACCGTTAAAGTTGTAGACAAATTATTATTCTAGAAAGAGATTTGAAAATCTTCCTAAAAAAAGATACAACTTTTGGATTATCTTATAATAACCTAGTTTTATATTCTTGGGTCTACCAGTGTCTTGTTTCATAAACTAAGGTATACATTCTTAATGGGGCATTGTTGCCCCCAAAGGGGTGAAAATTGATTCTTGTGGGGGGAGGGCAAAAAAATTACCCATTTTATGTATAAAGCACAGATATACGTATAATATGTAAACATATATACAGTATATCTGTGATATTAATATTTCAATGGGGCTGGTGTGTCATGATTAGGAAAAAAATGTCTAAAAAGGCCCTGAGTACAATACATCTTTGTCCCTAGTTCTTGGAACAGAACTCCTAAGGTAATATAATCAATTAATATTTGGTTTTTGTCCTGGCTCCTTAAACAGCTCCAGAACTATAAAGGTGAAGGGAGCATCTTTGGATATTCAGTAACAAGTCCCTTTCAGCCACACCTGAGTTTATGTTAATGAAGTAAACTTTGGAAAGCCCCTAAAGATGGGGGCTGGTTTTCAGGGAACCGGCCTTGTGATGAGAGGGTTGGAACCTTTAGCGCCACCTCCTGACCCCTGGGGCTAAAGGTTGAGTTAGGCACCAACAGCCCATGGTTTAATCAGCCAGGCCTGTGTAATGGAACCTCCCTAAAAACCTGAGCAACCTTCCATGTTGGTAGACACCTCGAGGCACTGGGAGGATAACACACCCTGATTCGTTACCCCATGCCTCTCTTCCATTTGGCTGTTCCTGAGTTATATTTTTGTATTGCAGATTGGTGAATTAGTAAGTAAACTGTTTTCTGGAATTCTGTGAGCTGTTCTAGCAAATTACTGAACTTGAGGGAGGGATCGTGGGAACTCCCAGTTTGTAGCCAGTTGGAAGCACAGGTGACAACCTGAGACTTGCAGTTGGTGTCTGAAGTTGGGGGGGAAGGAGGGCAGCCTTGTGGGATTGAGCCCTTAACCTGAGGGGTCTGCGCGAACTCTAGGCAGTTAGTGTCAGAATTATAAATTGTAGGGCACCCAGTTGGTGTCATACAAGAATTGGAGAGTTGTGTGGTGTGGAAACCCCCCCACATCTGGTTTCGGAAGTGTTGGTGATGAGTAGAGAAGGAAACAAGTTTTTCCCTTAGGGGCCATGATGAAAATGGTTGAGAAGCAGTGAGCTGAAGGATGTATTGTGAGCTCTTCCTTAGGAAATCCCCATATACCACTGTATTCATTGTAAAGGTCAAACTTCTAGGGAAGTCAGAGTTTCCACTATGTGCGTTAAAGGTGTCACTTGCAGCGGTCCAGGAAATGAAGTGGTTAGGACTGCCTTCACAACTGGGCTGTGCTTTTTTAGATCTCTTTATCCATATGAACTTGCTCACTGCGGAACCTTCCCTGTACTGTCTTGCTTCACATTTCCTCGACCTGAAAGCCCGGCTGTGGCTCAAGAACAGGGATGTGGATAAAATCTCAGCTGCCTACTTGAGTTACCCTCAGCCCCTGTCACGGCTGGGCTTATGGCTGGAGGGGCCTACCCTGTGGGTCTTCTGCTTATAATTTGATAATATCCCCTTGTGAGCATCAGGAAAGGAGAACGTGAGGGTCAGTACTTTATGCCAAATGTGACAGATTTTTAAAGTTGACCCCTCCTCACCTGGGTGGCTCAGTCTGCTAAGCATCTGACTTGGTTTCAGCTCTGTCCATGATCTCATGTTGGGCTCTGCGCTCAGCTTGGGGTCTACTTGAAATTCTCTCTCTCCCTCTCTCCCTCTCTCCCTCTCCCCCTCTGCTCCTCCTCTCTGTCTCTCTCTCAAATAAAATAAATAAATCTTAAAAAAAAAAAAGTTGGCCTCTCCTACCCCTTTTCTGGTCTCCAGTGAGATTGCCTTCTCTTTCCATTTGTCTGGTGCATCCGAAGGCCTGGTTGCAGAGGACTCTGTTATCCCTGGAAGAGCTGGGTATCATACTCACTGCTCTACCTGGAACTTGGGAGGCATTTGTTAAATAAGACTTGGTTTTAAGAGCAGGGAAAATAAATTGGTTAGTAGAAGACTGATGAGTTGTTTTGTTTTGTTTTGTTTTTCAGATGAAGTTGTTGCTTATTGTTTCACGTAAGAAGGTAGCATTATACACAGTGTCCTTGTTTCAAGTTTCAATTTAGTGTTACCCCAAAGCCCCCCACCCAGGCTTTGTCATCTGAGCACTGATGAGGGCCATGGCAGGGTTTAGGCTGTACATGTGGCTCTTGGGTGTTCACTGGGTCTTTTTACAACAAATACCAGCACTGAGTGAAGGGCAAGGAAGGGAGATTTTATGATCTTTTACTGTTACCAATCAGTGAAGGAGGGAGCACTGAACAAATATTATAGAGTTGTGACTTTGATCCCACAGTGGTAAACAATAGTTGTGGAGATTGGATTTCCAAAGCCCTGAGAATTTATTTTCAGTTTATCTATTATAGTTTAATCTCTAGTGATGCAGGTGGGTAAGGATTAAATGGAATTTTAATAATGGAAACAACGGTTCTTTCATTTAGTAGTTTTCTATGTTCCATAAGAACAAGAGAGGGTAAAAATGATTAAATAAAAATTTAGTCATTAAATTTAATGTTAACAGGAAATAAAACAACATCAAATTAATGAGAGGAAGAATGGTTAATAAAGAGGATTTTAGTGGGGTTTGTCTCTGCCTTGGTCATCTTGAGAAAATGGCGTCGTGTCTCTGGATCCCAGTTTCCTCATCTCTAGGGTAGGATAGAATTATACCAACATCACATTCTGTGGAGCTGTGTTCCTTGAGTCAGACTGAGTTGCTCCTCTTTTTATCCCATGCCTAATTGCGAAACTTTTGAAGGAATGATTTGAATAATCTCTTACACTTTGTCTGTGAATGTTGTGCTCAAAAATAAAATAGATCTCTGTTGGTGTGTGTGTGTGTGTGTCACGAAGGCATGATTTGGTGGAAGAGATTGTGTAGTCAGAGAACAAGGGATATAAGGGAATTGTGAACAAGTAGAAGATGGAAGGGAATAAAGGAGTCAAGTGATTAGACTGTTTAAAAAAAAAAAAATCCCCCAAATTGTCCATAAGCAAATGAATGGCGGGAGATGCATGCAGGTTTGTCACCCTGGAGACAGGGCCTCCTTCTGCGGCCATCTTGTAGAACATTTTTGGTAGTTTTCCTTTGGCATTCTTTTTAGAGCTGGTTACGAACCATACAAGAAAGGTCATCTTTTTCTTTGTGGTAAATTTTGTTTCCTTGCTCTTATTCCTCACACTTAGTTCTGAATGATTTTTGACTTGATTCTAAACATTACTTTGAGGATTTTTAAAGAATGTGCTTCAGGCTCTGGAGATACGACTGTACAGTAGAGCCATTGTTGGAATTAGTGGAAAGCTTTCCTTCAGGTCTTTGGAAAAGACAGTGCTCATTCTGCTGGTTAGTTCAGTTTAGTGAGAGTTTGCGTGTGTGCATGCAGAGAAAAAAAATCAGGAGGACATATGCCAAAGGACTGATGGGCATCTTTCATGATTTCGTTGTCTTCTTTATACTCCTCTCTATTTTCCAAATTTTCTACAATGAACATTTCATTTACACTCATGAAAAAGGGAAAAAGCATGGTGTGGTCACTTTGTGGTCATGTTCATTGTATCTTCAAGCATTGGCAGACACTGTTCTTGACTTGTGAGCCGGTGTCGCGGCTGTCCTAGGGAGAGCACAGATTCACTTTCATGAATTCACCGCCGGCCACAATGCATCAAAGTTTTGTCTTTTCAAGCAATAGTTTCTTAGAATAATTCTTTTTGATTTCAAAAATGTTCCTTTCAGTATGTCAAGCAGAAGAGGAGTATGTTAAAAATGTGTAGGCTTATTTCCCAAATGCTAGTGAAATGATTTCTGATGGAGTACGTGCTTAAAATAAGTTTTTATGCAAATTGTATGGTGTGATTTAAAAATATCATTCAAAAAATAGGCACAGCCTCTCTGTAAGTTGAACTATCTTAGTTGTGGTATAAGTTTGGTCATATGTATCATCACATGGTGGGAAAGAAAATATTTTGTGGGGAGAGAGAAAAGGGATGTAAAGAAAACTTAAAATATAGGGAACACTTGAACTTCTTAAGATGATGCCAAATGATTGCAGCTTTAAAGAACTAAAAGCTGAATATGAAGACAGAAAATATTTAATGGGTCATCTGAGACATTTTGGGGGTGTGGCCATGGAGGTTCTTAATATTGTAGCCATGTGTATACATTTGAAGTAAACACTTCTCTGTTTAACTAATGCTTGCAGCGTCTGTCTGAGTCATATCAAGCTGTCAGCAGATTTTTCAGCATCCTTCGTATATTTAGCACTATGCTAAAATTTCCCTTTTGGCCCAGGTTTTCAGTTCTCCAAGTGTCTCATGTGATGTTCACACAATTGCTGTGTGAAGTGCACTTTTTGTTTTGTATAATAATGCTGTGCTTTTAGATTTATGAAAAGATATCCAAACAGCATCATATATATGAAATGTTCTGGAAACTTCTAATTAAAAAATAAATATATAAATAGAAGCTCCTCCCCAAGGCATTTCAAATCTTCATTCTGGGGCTATAGCTTTGTTTCTCACACTTCTGGAAGAATTCTGTGCTAATGACCAACACCAGTAGATTTTTTCATGATACCATACTTTTTAAAATCTAGTATTCCACAGGTGCCAACTTAGTAGTCTGAAACTGAATTAGATGTTTTTAGGACCAGAGTTTAATATACTTAGCTGTGCCTTCCAGGATAATTTTACACCACTTAACAGCTTCCCTTTTCTGGAGCTCTGAAGATCCAGAAGAATCAGTTCAGTAGGTAGATTAATTTACTCCTTCCTAGTCTAGTATTTTGTGACATCAATAAAATCAGAGATGCTAAAGTCAATTTCAACAGCTACCTGCTAAAGGAATAAATCTTCTTAATAGGGATGACATTTCCATGCCTCGAGTCCTGGGGAGAAAAGTCTGGCAAACCAGAAAAGATTGATGTAATCCTTTTCTATGAGAAGAATAGTTTTACAGTGGGTGCACATGGGCAGAATTTTGCTAAACATGTTTTAAACTAGGCAGAATTGAGAGTTTAAAACCGTAGATGTATAAAATATCATCCAAATTTTTTTTTGAGCCACATGAATGTGCAAGCAATCTGCTTTGGTTGAACAAAAATGAATTGTTTTTCTAATTGTGAAAATTGATATGTTTCTAACCTACTTAAAATATCAGCAGTGAAACATAGTGGACTGTCAGCTTGACTATGTTTCTCCATTGCTTATAAGAAAATTCTGAGCAAAAGTCCTTCCAGCTTATTATAATTAGCCTAAAACCTGATTATAAACTCGTAGTCACCTGTGAACCTTAAAAGGGTTAGGAAATTAAAGGTTCTTGTTTTTCCATTTAGTAATTAAAAAAAAAGCCCAGCTGATTCAAAGTTACTATACGCGAGGCTCAAGTGTCTCTTCATAAACTTACAGACTTCTAGAGCAGAAGGGCCTTAACAATCACGGATACTGCCCCTCTTGTTTTATAGAGCAGGAAATTGAGATGCAGAAAGACTGGTGAATTTGCCCAAGGTCACACTGGTAGGCAGAGCCAGGAGTGAAATCCAGGCTTTCTGACCTGTAGTCCAGTTCTCGTCCCACTAATTGGACTTTTTCATCGTCTTACCCATTTTTAGAAGTGGGGCATTCACTTTTTTTATTGTGATAAAATACACATAGATAATCATGACATTAAAAAAAAATCTCTTTGAGTACGTAAACACATAAACATGGAACAAAAGTCCAGAGGCACACAAAGGTTCATGGTCTGCAGGGCTGAGTCCAGCTCCCCTCACTTCTGTCCGTCCCAGACCCCCTCCTTGGAAGCAGCGACTGTCAAAAAACGAGGAATTTTAAATAGACCGTTTTGATCTAATGACTTGTCTAAACTGACACAATATTGCATTATTCTTCACGGATTGTGACCTGGCCTGCCAAGTTTAGGTAATGCCCGACAGAGGAAAAACACAAGCCGTAGCATTGGCGTATGGAGAGATTTGTGAATTGAATTTGAGAATTACCCCAAGCCCAACGTTTTTCTAGTAATAATAGTGAGGGCTGTTTTACAGCAGTGCTCTGTGACTCGGGTAATGCCTTTCCTACGAGAGCCTCAAGTAGCAGACCCACGTGGGCTCTCACGCTATGCAAAATCCCTGTCAGAGTGTTGAACTGTGTGCAGCTGCTTTAAAATCTACAGCACATTGGCCAAAAAGAAGGAATTATGCTGATGCTTAAATAAGCATCCTGAGGCTCCGTACGGCCCTCAGCGTGAGACACCACGTGGGTCTGCTTCTCTTGGCCTCTGAGCCTCTGTTGCCCGCCTCCATGACACCTTAGTGCTTGGGCCTCGGATGTGCGCACCCGAGCATTTGGCCTGGAACATTCCTGGCAGAGTGGGCAAGTTGGATGAGGAGGTGAAAGGCACCCCAGGAGTACAGGGGCACCATTGGCCCTGCTGCCACTGTTGGGGTATGGCGGGAGAAAAGCAGCAGGTTGTTCGAGCGTGCAGCTGCCCACGTGGGGAGAGGTCAGGCTGGAGAAAGCTGCGGGCTCCCGCCTAGCATGCCACGGTCGGGGCCTCGGCCCGGTGTAGGTAATCTCGAGTGAGGACGGAGACTGCAGTGCTTCCCTTTTTCACTGCCTGTGTGTGACTGTGACAGCAGTTTTTACCTGACAGGGGAGAGCATGCAAGAAGTTATAGATGGTTTAAAGAGCTGAGAATGGGTTCAGGGAAGAGAGGGAAAGAGGAAAGACAGGGAAGGAAGTTGTCTTTTTGAGAGAAATGTTCTTTGACTTGTATGTCATTAGACTCTTGGAATGTGGGTTTCACATTCTACTCTAAGGCAGTGATTTTTTTTTTTTCAAACTTCCCTGATCCTAAGATTCTCCTGGAATACTTGCTAAAAGTTCAGCTTCCAGGGCACCTGGCTGGCCCAGTCAGAAGAGCATAACACTTCCCCCCACCCAATACCATCTTTAGTGAAGTTAGAAGTGGTTTTTAAAAAATTATTTAATTTAAATTCATTTCAGTTAACACACAGTGTATTATTAGTTTCAGAGTTCAGTGATTCATCAGTTGCATATACCTGGTGCTCATTCCATCACATGCCCTCCTTAATGCCCACCACCCAGTTACCCCATCCCCCCCCCTCCCCTCCAGCAACCCTTAGTTTCCTATAGTTAAGAGTCTCTCATGGTTTGCCTCTCTCTCTCTGTTGTCACCTTGTTTTTCTTTCCTTCCTCCTATGTTCATCTGTTTTGTTTCTTAAATTCCACATATGAGTGAAATCATATGGTATTTGTCTTTCTCGAACTGACTTATATCACTTAGCATAGTATCCTCTCGTTTCATCCACATCGTTGCAAATGGCAATATTTCATTCTTTTTGATGGCTGAGTAATATTCCATCATATATATGAACCACATCTTTATCCATATCATCTGTTGATGGACATCTGGGCTCTTTCCATATTTTGGCTATTGTGGACATCATTGCTGTGAACATTGGGGTGCATGTGCCCCTCGAATCACGATGTTTGCATCCTTTGGGTAAATACCTAGTAGTGCAATCACTGGGTTGTAGGGTAGCTCTATTTGTAACTGTTTGAGGAACCTTCATACTGTTTTCTAGGGTAACTGCACTGGTTTGCATTCCCATCAACAGTGTAAGAGTGTTCCCCTTTCTCCACATCCTCACCAACATCTGTCGTTTCCTGACTTGTTAATTTTACCCATTCTGACAGATGTGAGGTGGTATCTCATCGTGGTTTTTATTTGTATTTCCTTGATGCTCAGTGATATTGAGCAATTTTTCATGGCCATTTGTGTGTCTTCTTTGGAGAAATGTCTGTTCATGTCTTCTGCCATTTCTTTTTTTTCTTCCCCCCCAGGGTCTTTTGATAAAGTAACTTTTTTTTTAATTATGATATGTTAGTTATCATACAGTACATCCTTAGTTTTTAATGTAGTGTTCCGTGATTCATTGTTTGCATATAACACCCGGTGCTCCATGCAATACGTGCCCTCCTTAATACCCATCACCAGGCTAGCCCATCCCCCCCACCCNATTCCAGTCTCATATTGATGTCTTTCGTCCATTTTGAGTCTATTTTTGTGTATGGTATAAGGAAATGGTCCCGTTTTATTCTTCTGCATGTGGCTGTGCAACTTACCCAACACCATTTGTTGAAGAGACTTTTTTCTATTGGATATTCTTTCCTGCTTTGTCGAAGATTAGTTGACCATAGAGTTGAGAGTCCATTTCTAGGTTCTCTATTCTGTCCCCAGGCAGCTGCTTAACCGACTGTTTTTGTGCTAGTACCATACTGTCTTGATGATTACAGCTTTGTAATACAGCTTGAAGTCCAGGATTGTGATGCCTCCAGCTTTGGTTTTCTTTTTCATTGTTACTTTAGCTATTCAGGGTCTTTTCTGGTTCCATACAAATTTTAGGATTGTTTGTTCCAGCTCTGTGAAAAATGCTGATGGCATTTTGATGGAAATTGCATTGAATGTGTAGATTGCTTTGGATAGTACAGACATTTTAACAATATTTGTTCTTCCAATCCATGAGAATGGAATGTTTTCCTGTTTCTTTGTGTCTTCCTCAATTTCTTTCATAAGAGTTCTATAGTTTTCAGAGTACAGATCCTTTACCTCTTTCGTTAAGTTTATTCCTAGGTATCTTATGGGTTTTGGTGTAATTGTAAATGGGATCGACTCTTTGATTTCTCTTTCTTCTGCTTCATTGTTAGTGTATAGAAACGCAACTGACTTCTGTGCATTGGTTTTATATCCTGTCACTTTGCTGAATTCCTGTATCAGTTCTAGCAACTTTTTTGTGGAGTCTTTCAGGCTTTCTACATAGAGTATCATGTCATCTGCGAAGTTTGACTTCTTTGCCGATTTGGATGCCTTTTATTTCTTTTTGTTTGATGAGCATGCCACTCTTGATCTTGGGCTCGACTCTCGATCTTGGGTTTGTGAGTTCGAGCCTCACATTGGGTGCAGAGATTACTAAAAATAAATAAATCAACTTGGAAAAAAAAGATAAATATGAATAAAATGAAAGTTCAGCTTCCTTGGCACCTGCCCCAGAGATTCTGCCTCAGTGAGTCTGAGATAGGGTCTTTGAATACCAGGGTAGTTGTAATCGGTGTTCTGGGTGATTCTGAGGAACACAGTGGTCAGGCCTGGAGCCTGTACTGTCATCAGTGCTAGGTGTTCTGCTCCAGACTTGTCCTCCACTCTAAGTACAAACATTGAGAGGGCCTTAGCTGCAAATGGCTCATCCATCACAGCATTAAAGCTTTATTTAAAAAGAATCATGCACGTTCCTTTTTCCCCTGATGATAATGTCTTTGTGTTGATTTTTTTTAAAATGTTTCTGGACATTTAAAATACTGTTTAAAACACCACAATACTGGTTCATAATGACTATCGAAACATGAATGCTGTAGGGGCACCTGGGTGGCTTAGTTGGTTAAGTGGCTGTCTTCAGCTCAGGTCATGGGATCGAGTCCAACGGTGAGCTCCCTGCTCAGTGGGGAGTCTGCCCCCCACCCCCCGCTCATGCTCTGTCTCAAATAAATAAAAAAGAAAAAGAAACACGAGTGCTGTTAACCTTTGCAAAAGATCCACTGAGTGGTCTTGTTTGTCGTAATGGCCCTGCCATTATATTTGATCCAGAACCGTGTCTGTGAGTGTTTAAATTATTCAGATTTGAGAGAGTATAGTAATTGTTAGTGACTGTTTTATTTTTTAAAAAGATTTTATTTAAAAAAAAAAATTCATAGGGGTGCCTGGGTGGCTCTGTTGTTAAGCGTCTGCCTTCAGCTCAAGTCATGTTCCCAGCATTCTGGGATTGAACCCTGCATTGGGCTCCCTGCTCAGCGGGAAGCCTGCCTCTTCCTCTCCCACTCCCCCTGCTTGTGTTCCCTCTCTTGCTGTGTCTCTCTTTGTCAAATAAATAAATAAAATCTTTAAAAAAATTTTTTTAAAAATTCATATATTCAAATAGTAATTATAAAGAAAATGCAAGCATGAGTAAGATGTATAAGCACCTACTGTTGTCTGACAGTGACAGTTTTTATAGTTAAAACTTTTATAATGAGGAAATAGCCACTGTTTCTTCATCACGGTCATTTTAACATTTTAAAATGTAAATAACAAATTTCAGTGCTTGTATTGTTTTCTTTTCAGATAGGAACCAAGGCTTTAGCCTTCTTAGCTCATTGGCAGGAGCAAACCATAGCATTGGGTCGGCAGAGACGTGTCCCTCAGAGGTAAAGAGCCTTCCTGGATCCTTTCAGTGCTTTGGTTTTAATTTCCCCTTGTCCTGAAGAGTCTTTATACCATTTGTCATTTTTTTCCTTTCCATTTAAGAGGCAGCAGACAATAGTAAACCAAGGATAAAAAGAGAATCTAAAACAGTCCTCTTGTGCCTGATACCTGTTGAGAGAAGGCTAGTTCAGCATTTAAGCAGTAAGCCCTTTCAAGACGTTTGCAATTTGGGCTGTTCCATGGGTTTGGGGTTTTTTTGTTTTTTCTGTTGTTTTGTTTTGTTGCTAGAGTGCTTTAAAAAAAAGTGCTAGGATTTCCTTGAGACATAAAGTTGCCCTCCCAATCTTTATAAAATAAAATTGCTGGTTCTTTGTCAGCACTTCGTGTGTCCGAGGCTCTGTACCAATCTGAGGCAGGGTCCCTGCCCTCAGTGGGCTTCATAGTCTGACTTCAACCTTCTGTCCTCAAGGACGTGCTGGAACCAGGAGCAAATTGCACAGTGCCGTACTGTCTTCCCAGGCATCTTCATCAGTCTGGAGCGCTTTGTGATATGCGCTTAGGTTCATTTCCACATTTTGAATAAAACATGGCTTTTAAAGCAAACAAAAGACATGGTTTAATAGCCAACAGCAGAATCCGAACACTTTCTAGTTTTCCCTCGATGGAAAAGACTCCTGAGTTAGTGAATTTTTAGCCTTTTTGGCCTCTTATTTATTTATTTTTTTATGTGCATTGATCTTCTTTCACCTCTCCTTGTCTCTAGCTCCTATGACTGCTTCTCCAAAGCCAGCCAGGGAGTGGAAGTGTGAATCTTTTTGGCTTCAGTTCCGAAATAGCCTACTATTAAATTATTGTTTGTGTGTGTTTTCCTCAGCAGCAGCCCCGTTTGCCAGCAGCAGCTCGGACTGAATCTCTCTTGGATCATGGGGGTGGCACGTCTAACACAGCAGACGCGCAGGCTGACGGCATCATGGGTAAGTGCCTCCTTTGGCTGCCAGGACACAGCTCTGTAGAACTTGGAAGGGGGGTGGGGCATAAATCATTTAGGGGGAAATGGACTTTAAACACGAACAAGGGAAGAAAATTGATAGAGTACCCCAAGTGCATGTGAGCCTTCTGGACGGCTATCAGAAAAGCAGGGAGAATAGCCACATAAGCAATCTGTGGGTACCATTTTCTCTCCCATCCTCGTAGCAGGATCTTGGTTCAGATCATCTTAACTGAGACAGACAGAACCAGGTGGTGAAACAGCTTTATATCTCCATATTCCAGTTTTTTTTCATAGTATTTAACAGTTGGCAGAATTGATAGTAACAAGAATAATACAACTTTATAAGCCCTTTCACATCCTTTGAAAGTTCTTTTTTATCTACTTTCTCGGGTTTGGTGATGAAGTTTGGCAGAGAAGTTACTTTATGGAGATGAAGCCGAGGCCCAGAGCAGTTTAATAATTTGCCCAAGGGCATCTAACAAGAAGGTCCCGGAACTGAGACTAGAATCCATTCTAATGTCCAAAAGCCAAGGCATGTAGTTGACAGTAACTGTAAATGTCCTTTTGTTGGGGAACTGCGGGCATCGCTTCCTTCTCTTTTTGCCACAGAGGGCCCACGTACAGAGTTTTCAAAACTCTTTTTCTGATTAGAAGAGGGTCCATGTAGGGCCACCTGGGTGGCTCAGTCGTTAAGCATCTGCCTTCGGCTCAGGGCATGATCCCGGGGTCCTGGGATCGAGCCCTGCATCGGGCTCCCTGCTCCGCTGGGAAGCCTGCTTCTTCCTCTCCCACTCCCCCTGTTTGTGTTCCTTCTCTTGCTGGCTGTCTCTTTCTCTCTGTCAAATAAATAAAATCTT
>NC_048222.1:40651848-40727630 GCF_002007445.2 Ailuropoda melanoleuca
CTTTTTGAGGGACCTCCACACTGTTTTCCAAAGTGGCTGTACCAATTTGCATTCCTACCAACAGTGTAAGAGGGTTCCCCTTTCTCCACATCTTCTCCAACATTTGTTGTTTCTTGCCTTGTCCATTGTTGCTATTCTAACTGGCATAAGGTGATATCTCAGTGTGGTTTTGATTTGAATTTCCCTGATGGCTAATGATGTTGAACATTTTTTCATGTGTCTGTTAGCCATTGTATGTTTTCATTGGAAAAGTGTTCATATCTTCTGCCCATTTTTTTGATTTGATTGTTTATTTGTTTGATTATTTGTTTCTTGTTTCTTGAGTTTGAGAAGTTCTTTATAGATCTTGGATACCAGCCTTTTATCTGCAAATATCTTCTCCCATTCTGTGGGTTGCCTGTTTCCTTGCTGTGCAGAAGCTTTTTATCTTGATGAAGTCCCAAAAGTTCGTATTTTCTTTCGTGACACATCTCTTCTACCATTTCTTGATTGGATTATTATGTCTTTGGGTGTTGACTTTTATAAGTTCTTTATAGATTTTGAATATTGCCCTTTATCTGATAAATTATTTGCAAAATCTTCTTCCATTCTGTTGGTTGCCTTTTAGTTTATTGACTGTTTCCTTATTGTGCAAAAGCTTTTTATCCTAATGAAGTCCAACGGTTCATTTTTGCTTTTGTTTCCCTTGCCTTTGGAGAAGTGTCTAGCAAGAAGTTTCTGTGGCCGAGGTCAAAGAACTTGCTGCATTCCAGTCTCATACTGATGTCTTTCGTCCATTTTGAGTCTATTTTTGTGTATGGTATAAGGAAATGGTCCCGTTTCATTCTTCTGCATGTGGCTGTGCAACTTACCCAACACCATTTGTTGAAGAGAATTTTTTCTATTGGATATTCTTTCCTGCTTTGTCGAAGATTAGTTGACCATAGAGTTGAGAGTCCATTTCTGGGTTCTCTATTCTGTCCCCNCTGACTTCTGTGCATTGGTTTTATATCCTGTCACTTTGCTGAATTCCTGTATCAGTTCTAGCAACTTTTTTGTGGAGTCTTTCAGGCTTTCTACATAGAGTATCATGTCATCTGCGAAGTTTGACTTCTTTGCCGATTTGGATGCCTTTTATTTCTTTTTGTTTGATGAGCATGCCACTCTTGATCTTGGGCTCGACTCTCGATCTTGGGTTTGTGAGTTCGAGCCTCACATTGGGTGCAGAGATTACTAAAAATAAATAAATCAACTTGGAAAAAAAAGATAAATATGAATAAAATGAAAGTTCAGCTTCCTTGGCACCTGCCCCAGAGATTCTGCCTCAGTGAGTCTGAGATAGGGTCTTTGAATACCAGGGTAGTTGTAATCGGTGTTCTGGGTGATTCTGAGGAACACAGTGGTCAGGCCTGGAGCCTGTACTGTCATCAGTGCTAGGTGTTCTGCTCCAGACTTGTCCTCCACTCTAAGTACAAACATTGAGAGGGCCTTAGCTGCAAATGGCTCATCCATCACAGCATTAAAGCTTTATTTAAAAAGAATCATGCACGTTCCTTTTTCCCCTGATGATAATGTCTTTGTGTTGATTTTTTTTAAAATGTTTCTGGACATTTAAAATACTGTTTAAAACACCACAATACTGGTTCATAATGACTATCGAAACATGAATGCTGTAGGGGCACCTGGGTGGCTTAGTTGGTTAAGTGGCTGTCTTCAGCTCAGGTCATGGGATCGAGTCCAACGGTGAGCTCCCTGCTCAGTGGGGAGTCTGCCCCCCACCCCCCGCTCATGCTCTGTCTCAAATAAATAAAAAAGAAAAAGAAACACGAGTGCTGTTAACCTTTGCAAAAGATCCACTGAGTGGTCTTGTTTGTCGTAATGGCCCTGCCATTATATTTGATCCAGAACCGTGTCTGTGAGTGTTTAAATTATTCAGATTTGAGAGAGTATAGTAATTGTTAGTGACTGTTTTATTTTTTAAAAAGATTTTATTTAAAAAAAAAAATTCATAGGGGTGCCTGGGTGGCTCTGTTGTTAAGCGTCTGCCTTCAGCTCAAGTCATGTTCCCAGCATTCTGGGATTGAACCCTGCATTGGGCTCCCTGCTCAGCGGGAAGCCTGCCTCTTCCTCCCACTCCCCCTGCTTGTGTTCCCTCTCTTGCTGTGTCTCTCTCTGTCAAATAAATAAATAAAATCTTTAAAAAAATTTTTTTAAAAATTCATATATTCAAATAGTAATTATAAAGAAAATGCAAGCATGAGTAAGATGTATAAGCACCTACTGTTGTCTGACAGTGACAGTTTTTATAGTTAAAACTTTTATAATGAGGAAATAGCCACTGTTTCTTCATCACGGTCATTTTAACATTTTAAAATGTAAATAACAAATTTCAGTGCTTGTATTGTTTTCTTTTCAGATAGGAACCAAGGCTTTAGCCTTCTTAGCTCATTGGCAGGAGCAAACCATAGCATTGGGTCGGCAGAGACGTGTCCCTCAGAGGTAAAGAGCCTTCCTGGATCCTTTCAGTGCTTTGGTTTTAATTTCCCCTTGTCCTGAAGAGTCTTTATACCATTTGTCATTTTTTTCCTTTCCATTTAAGAGGCAGCAGACAATAGTAAACCAAGGATAAAAAGAGAATCTAAAACAGTCCTCTTGTGCCTGATACCTGTTGAGAGAAGGCTAGTTCAGCATTTAAGCAGTAAGCCCTTTCAAGACGTTTGCAATTTGGGCTGTTCCATGGGTTTGGGGTTTTTTTGTTTTTTCTGTTGTTTTGTTTTGTTGCTAGAGTGCTTTAAAAAAAAGTGCTAGGATTTCCTTGAGACATAAAGTTGCCCTCCCAATCTTTATAAAATAAAATTGCTGGTTCTTTGTCAGCACTTCGTGTGTCCGAGGCTCTGTACCAATCTGAGGCAGGGTCCCTGCCCTCAGTGGGCTTCATAGTCTGACTTCAACCTTCTGTCCTCAAGGACGTGCTGGAACCAGGAGCAAATTGCACAGTGCCGTACTGTCTTCCCAGGCATCTTCATCAGTCTGGAGCGCTTTGTGATATGCGCTTAGGTTCATTTCCACATTTTGAATAAAACATGGCTTTTAAAGCAAACAAAAGACATGGTTTAATAGCCAACAGCAGAATCCGAACACTTTCTAGTTTTCCCTCGATGGAAAAGACTCCTGAGTTAGTGAATTTTTAGCCTTTTTGGCCTCTTATTTATTTATTTTTTTATGTGCATTGATCCTTCTTTCACCTCTCCTTGTCTCTAGCTCCTATGACTGCTTCTCCAAAGCCAGCCAGGGAGTGGAAGTGTGAATCTTTTTGGCTTCAGTTCCGAAATAGCCTACTATTAAATTATTGTTTGTGTGTGTTTTCCTCAGCAGCAGCCCCGTTTGCCAGCAGCAGCTCGGACTGAATCTCTCTTGGATCATGGGGGTGGCACGTCTAACACAGCAGACGCGCAGGCTGACGGCATCATGGGTAAGTGCCTCCTTTGGCTGCCAGGACACAGCTCTGTAGAACTTGGAAGGGGGGTGGGGCATAAATCATTTAGGGGGAAATGGACTTTAAACACGAACAAGGGAAGAAAATTGATAGAGTACCCCAAGTGCATGTGAGCCTTCTGGACGGCTATCAGAAAAGCAGGGAGAATAGCCACATAAGCAATCTGTGGGTACCATTTTCTCTCCCATCCTCGTAGCAGGATCTTGGTTCAGATCATCTTAACTGAGACAGACAGAACCAGGTGGTGAAACAGCTTTATATCTCCATATTCCAGTTTTTTTTCATAGTATTTAACAGTTGGCAGAATTGATAGTAACAAGAATAATACAACTTTATAAGCCCTTTCACATCCTTTGAAAGTTCTTTTTTATCTACTTTCTCGGGTTTGGTGATGAAGTTTGGCAGAGAAGTTACTTTATGGAGATGAAGCCGAGGCCCAGAGCAGTTTAATAATTTGCCCAAGGGCATCTAACAAGAAGGTCCCGGAACTGAGACTAGAATCCATTCTAATGTCCAAAAGCCAAGGCATGTAGTTGACAGTAACTGTAAATGTCCTTTTGTTGGGGAACTGCGGGCATCGCTTCCTTCTCTTTTTGCCACAGAGGGCCCACGTACAGAGTTTTCAAAACTCTTTTTCTGATTAGAAGAGGGTCCATGTAGGGCCACCTGGGTGGCTCAGTCGTTAAGCATCTGCCTTCGGCTCAGGGCATGATCCCGGGGTCCTGGGATCGAGCCCTGCATCGGGCTCCCTGCTCCGCTGGGAAGCCTGCTTCTTCCTCTCCCACTCCCCCTGTTTGTGTTCCTTCTCTTGCTGGCTGTCTCTTTCTCTCTGTCAAATAAATAAAATCTTTAAAAAAAAAAAAAAAAAGAGAGAGAGAGTTCATGTAGAAAACTTCAGTGTTTGGTAATAGACACATATTAGGAAGGAAAAATTACATATCATCTCTTTTTCTCTCTAGTATATTCAGCCTTCTCACTTGGGTCCCTCTTATTGGCTTTAGCCCTGCTGAAGTCTCTGCCATGAAAACAAACCAGTAACCACAAGGAAGGAGGTAGGGAAACAAGAGCTAACCTAAATAACTTGGGGAAACAGCATTCTGACCAGATACCAGGAGGCCCCAAACAAACAACAGAAATAGTGAGCTCTTCTTAATACATTTGTCATAGGCGTATGGTTTAGAAATTCTGAAATTATGTGTATTTTGTATATATCAGGGTTGAAAAAATAAGAAAATATAGAGAATGAGAGCTAGGTTTCTCACTGTCTAAGAAAGAAGCCACACGTAAGGAAAGGAGAAGGCTAGGATGAACCCTTTGGTACTGGGTAGAACTGAAGGTGTTAGCATGATGCCGTACTTACAGTTAGAGCCGTAGAGCGATGAGCAGAGATGTGCATGTTAGTACGCGTGCATATGTATATCTCCTGCCTCTTTCCACTGAGAGGGCCTGGGAGCACCCCTACTCCCAATAGCAGTTGACACCCTTAGCTTTTAGATCTTGGTTTCTAAATACCATCCTCCAATAAAAGGATCCAGGGCCACTTGGAGACACAATTGATTCTAGGGCCGGCACAGGAAAAATGCAGGATGATGGGCCTAGTGCCATCTCATGGGGCAGAAAGTAAGGAAGTCTCGTCAGGAGGGATGGGGCTGTTGAAGGGGCACCGCACGAGCCGGAGGGAGCATCCAGGGGCCCGCGCTGCGGTGGTTTGACCAGCGAGAAGGAATTTAGTATTGCGCAGCAACCCACAGAATAAAATAAATATCGCTGAATCCAGACTACTATAAGAAATAACTGGGGAAGAAAGGGCTTCTCTTCCTTACAGAGGTGTTCTAATGAATACATGTAGAAGGAATGAGGGAAAGAAAAATCCTTGTCCGCCACACACCACAGTAACAGTAGTTGTTGTGACCGGGATCCACTGACGGATGTGAAAATTAGTAGATGAAAGTTTGAGAAGAAGCATGACGCGTGCATCGTCTAAAGTAGCTCTCCCAAGATCCTTACTTAGTATGAAGAGGAAGATAGTAACCGTGCCCTGGAGAAAGCGGCAGGTAGCACTTAGAGTGGTGGGGAAGCTCACCGGCAGTAAGGCGCGCTGATATCACTTGCGCCCGACAAGGGGCACCGGAAGGGCTCCTCACGCTTGTGGAATCCGTGCCAGAGGCGCGCACCCTCAGTCTCCTAGGAAGACATCCGGCAAACCCATGTTGAGGGACAGTCTGCAAAATATCGGACGAGTTCTCTTCAGAAGTGTCAAAGCCATGACAGATGAGGAAAGACTAAGGAATGGTCACACATTGAAGAAGACTACAGAGATCTGGTGGCCGAAGTCTGTGTAAGCTTCTGGAACAGGATGTTCGTGAGAAAACTGACGATGTTGGAATGAAGTCTGTAGTTCAGTTAATAGCACTGTAGCGTTATTAACTTCTTGACGTGTGTCACTGTGCTGTGGGTAGATAAGAGGTTAACGCTGGGGGATGAAGGTGGAACCCTACTGTTTTTGCAACTTTTTTGTAATACTAAAATTATTTTAAAACTTAAAAACAAGTCAAAACCAAACCAACAAGGGTAAAACACTTGTCAACCCCACATCTCCTTCCTCTCTTTATTGAACTTCTTTCCATCTCTCACCTCCCATTACTCTTCAGCCCACTCCCACCTAGCTTTTGCCCCATTTGCCACTAAAACAGTTCATCAGCGACCTCCAGGCCACTAGAGTTAACAGGTATTTCCCGGTCCTCATCTTGACCTCTTGGCAGCATTCAATATTATGGATCAGTCCCTTTTTGAAACATTTTTCTCTTGCTCACCCAACACTTCTGGTTTTCTTCTGACTTCTCTGGTTATTCCTTCTCTCTCTCTGGTAGATGGCCCTCCATTATCCAGCCTTTAAAGATTGCCATTCCTCAGTGCTCCATCTAAACTTCTCTGTCAAATATATATTTAAGCATGAAGTGATTCTGTCCACATTCAGTTACCACGTATACACAGATAAATCACCAATTTTTATCTCCAGCCCTTTGTATCAACTCCCTACATGAAATGTCCACTGAACCAAAGCAAATTTATGAGCTAAAATGCATTCTTAACACCAAATTATCTGTATGGCTTTGTAGTAGACGCAGAGAATTAGAAGTTGTCCTTGTCTTCAAGCAGCTCACACCCTAAAACTGTAGAGACAGGCCTTGCAGTGTAATGCTTGAAGTCATGGACTGGGAGTCCTGGACAACTGGGTTCAAATCATGACTCTTCCGGTGGTGGTGAGATGATCTTGGGTAGTTACTTAGCCTCTGTGGGCCCTAGTCTCCCTTTCTGTGAAATAAAATTTTTCCTTATAATGCCGTTGAAAAAACAAAATGGAATCATGAGGCCCCTGGGTGGCTCAGTCGATTAAACATCCGGCCCTTGATTTTGGCTCAGGTCATGATCTTGGGGTCATGGGATCGAGCTCCCCGCATCGGGCTCTGCGCTCAGCGGGCAGTCTGCTTGAGGATTCTCTCTCCCCCTCACCCTCTCCCCATTTCCCGGCTCACGCGCACTCTGTCCCTCTCTCTAAAAGAAAAAGTATGGGATGAATTCTAGGGGAGGACACTTGTGAGCTGGGCTGGCTAAGGAAGGCTTAGAGGTGTTCAGCATGGAGCGAAGAGTAAGAATTCTGATTAAAAACAAATGGTGGTGAAGAGGTAACAGGCTATGGTAAGAAATAAAGGATTTGTAGTGAGAAAATAGGAATTGGTTCTACTTCTGAGTGGCTGTAATTTTAGGTGTGCGCATTTTTAAACCCAGCCTCTTCATGTGTAAATTGCAGACATCGATTACTGTCCTAACCACCTTATACAGTGGCTGTCAGTAATAGATATGAAAATATTTGTGGCATGGGAAAATACAGTATAAATTCCAGACATCTGTTTTTTTTTTTATTTATTTATTCGACAGAGATAGAGACAGCCAGTGAGAGGGAACACAAGCAGGGGGAGTGGGAGAGGAAGAAGCAGGCTCATATCAGAGGAGCCTGATGTGGGGCTCGATCCCATAATGCCAGGATCACGCCCTGAGCCGAAGGCAGACGCTTAACTGCTATGCCACCCAGGCGCCCCTCCAGACATCTGTTTTGATCGGTGCACTTCAGTGGGGAGGGTGGCCTTTAGAACTGGAAACACCTAAGTCTGAATCCACGTTCACACTAGCTGTGACCTTGAGCAAGTCACTTCAACTCAGAGCTCTGCATTTCTCGTCTGTAAAATGAAACCGTATTCTTTGCCTCAGTGTCATGTTGTGAGGATAAAATAAGTTACTCTTGGTTCATGAAGGCCCGGTAGAGCCAAACAGGGGGAGGCGCCGCACTGGGGCAAGGGGGACACACTCATTCAGTGATGACTCCCGTCAAAGCTAGGGTCGATGCCTGAGGACTGTGTATTTAGCACACGTAGAAGTCCTGTCTGGCAAATAACCCGACAAATCCTTTTTTCAGATCCCGTGTTAGATCTGGATATTCAAGAATTAGCCAGTCTTACTACTGGCGGAGGAGATTTGGAGAATTTTGAAAGACTATTTTCAAAGTTGAAGGAAATGAAAGGTAATTGGCTCCATCCTGTCTAACGTGTTCCCCTCTTGGTGCCCCTCTATTTTATATGGTAGGCTTTTGTTCTGTAACCGCTGATTAGGATTCCATACTCTGCTCTCAGCTGTCGGGAGACATTTGGTGACTGAGGGACTGTGGCATCCTCTGTTGGTAGAAATTCCCCTGGGAAAGTTTTCCTCTTTCTTCACACTCTCTCCTCTTACTGTCCCTTCTGTGGCCTCTCGGTTTCTTTCAGTGTGTCTCATTAACCTGGAATCAGTAAGATCCCTGCCAGTTTACTCACGTCATCCCCATGCGGAAAATCAGGAAGACTTAAACTCCTTAACAGCTCTAATGACTACGCCATAAGCATTTGTCTTTGAACCCCATCTCCCATCTTCTAGCATTAGAACATCCATACACTCCAGACTCTTCTGTGCTATTAGATGCATTTCTTACGATCTGTTTTCCCCCCAGACAAGGCCGCGACGCTTCCTCACGAGCAGAGAAAGTTGCATGCAGAAAAGGTGAGACGATCAGTCAGGTATTTATCAAGTATCTGTGAAAAGGTTTGGTGCCGTTAGAATTATATGTCACCTCGTTGACTTCTAGACATGTCTCAGTGTGAACTTTTCACTGAATATTAACTTGGAACGAATTGAATGTTTGCACAGTAGTAATAGAATTGCTGTAGTCAAAGCAAGATTTTTCAGATGTATGTTGAGTGACATGGAACTTTCATTGAGACTCAGGGTGTTTGCCTTCCTAACTGTTGGGCTAGAAAACCCTTAGTCGTTTCGTTTTGTTATTACCAACGCAACACATGTTCTTGGCAGGAAATGTATGTGGTATGAATGTGTCCTAATTTATTTATCGATTTCCTTTTGGACATTTAGGTCATGTGCAGTTTTTGCTTCTATAAATAATGCAGCTGTGCATGACCTTTCACATCCATCACCTTTGCATGTAACTCCGATTTTATCCTTAGTATAAGTTTCTAGAAGTGGAAGTCCTGGGTCAGGGTATTCAAGGACTTGGATACACGGGGCTGGAGGGCGGGGTGTAGAATTTTAGGCCTTGATCGGTTCAGCATATTGACTGACTCATGACACAAGCTGCAGGGTAGCTCTTGCCTAAAATGTGTTGCGGGCTTCTCTCCACAGGTGGCCAAAGCCTTCTGGATGGCAATCGGGGGAGACAGAGATGAGATTGAAGGCCTTTCATCTGATGAAGAACACTGAATTACTCACGCTAGGGTTTGACTGCCTCAGACACTTCCCTGCTCCACGCAGTTCTGTTTTGCTGAACTTCCCAAAATCCCGTTGGCCACCTGACTTAGTTCTAGGGCCACCTTGCTTTTAGTTTTTAGTCGGGGATAGTCGGGCTTTTCTCGCTCGCTACCATGTAAGGGAGTGCAGAGGAGAACGACAGCAAGGAGTGTGAGTTTTTCAAGTCCACTTTTTCTAGGCACAGGAGCGAAATGGGGCTCAGAGGCCTGTGTGATTCGCCGCAGTTGAAGAAGGAGGCCACCGCGCCATTCCCAGCCCGCCTTTTCCGGAGTGTCCACTGCAGTCCCACTCATTACTGTAGATAAGGAGCTCGCCATCCTGAGCTTTGGGGCTTTGGATGGGAGGAAAGGAAGCAGCTGCGGGTTTGGTTTGTGCTGCAGGGTAGGTGGGGCCAGACTCAGTGGCCCTCAGGTTAGTCTGGCCCTAAAAATGCCTCTGGGCGTTTCATCTGAAGAGCGTCTCAGCTCACACTAGAAGCTACTGAGAAACGAAGGTGAACTTTCAGATGATAGAGGAGGCCGAGGTGTCCTGCTCTGGTAGGGATAAAACAAACCCATCTACCAAGTTGCTGTTGGGGCAGTGGGGGGGGGGGTTGTGTTTAAGAGAGACAGAGAGAAACTTCAGAAATTCCCTGTTCTGGGCTATTGAGGCCATACGGGCTCGTATCTGGAGGCTTTTGCATGAGTCTTACCAGGAGGAAACTCGTCCTCCTTAGAGCTCTTGAGGTATCAGAGCTGTGCCGTCACACTTTATACCCTCAAAACCAGGCAGTTTCCCCCTCTTTGTCTCTGGAGCCCAACAGATCCCTGCAACACGGTCAGTGCAGGGTGGGCGAGCGGGGAAAGGATGTACAAGGTTTGGTGCTGAAGCTCTGAGGGCCTGGTGACTTCCAGGGCTGGGAGTGGGGCGGTCGGCTTGAGGGGAGCTGATCCCTACAGGGAGCGTTTCCAAAGGAGGGTGGGAAATACGGCAAAGAAAAATCCCTGTTTCTGTGTTTGTAGACACTTGGTAATGTGTGCCACGGACCTTCACCCTGCGAGCCACTGCCGCAGGCTGGACCGGCACGTGTTGCCTGGCTGGCGGTGCTGGCTCACAGGCCGACCACTGCTCCTGGCCTAGCGTGGACTGTGAACTCCTTAGGTCACCAGCAGAAACAAGTTTCAGACCCCTCTGTGCACCGCCTTCCAAGCACTGCGGAGGGAATGGCAGAAGGAGGGGAATGCTCCAGGGTCTGGCCAGGGCAGCCACCGGGAGGGAAGGCCTCAGTGATCGGAGCATTCAGGAAGAGCCATCATCGCAGGCAACGTTGGCAGTTATCTTGCTTGGTGACTTTTTTCCCCCTTCCTTTTTTTTCCCTCTTTTAACTATTCTGACGGTCTTTGAGACTATAGTTGATCACCATTCCATCATTGTTTCTTTGAAGCGACTGCAATAGCTTTTGATTAAGAATGCAAGGGAAGTTAGCTCTGGGGTTGCAAAAGGAAAGGCAGAATGTTCTTAAAACATGAAGGGTTCCAGAAAGTATATCAGGTCACATGGTTAGGGAAGACAGACTGGAAAAAGCTGTGAATGTAATGCTGTGGATTAAACAAAGCCAGGTGATTAAAATATGATTTATAAAGTCTGCTAATGTGTGTTATGATTTTGTTTTTTAGTAGGGGATGTGTTGGGGGAAGCCTTACTTCACATTAGGCGTAAATTAGGCATGACCCACCTTTGGCTAAGGTCATGATCCCAGGGTCCTGGGATCAGCCCTGCATCGGGCTCCCAGCTCAGCGGGCAGCCTGCTTCTCCTCCTCCCTCCGCCCGTCCCCCTCCCCCCTGCTTGTGCACATGTGCGTGCGCTCTCTTTCTCTCAAAAACAAATAAAAACATAAAAGACCTCAGCTGTCTGGGGCTGTTGGCCCCTTCCAGGGGACATGGGGGATCAGAGTGCCCCGTGCTTGTCTACTGAAGGCTCGTGGTAAGAAGTGACCATGGGCTAATAGTGCAGTGAAAGTTACATTCTACCCAGGCGCCGGCGCAGCTCAGTCGCTTAAATGTTTGACTCTCAATTTCAGCTCAGGTCGTGATCTCGGGGTTGTGAGACGAACCCCCGTGTCAGGCTCTGCACTGGGTGAGGGGCCTGCTTAAGATTTTCTCTCCCTCTGCCCCTCTCCACCCTTCTCCCTCTCAAAAAAAAAAAAAAAAAGTTACAGTCTATCCGTTGTGACCTATGTACGTGCCAACACAAGTTACTATGGACTGTCTGGGATTTAAAGTGGGACTCAGGTTTTTTCCCCTCCAACATTTCTCTGTTTGTATAACACAGAGTCGGGCACATAGTAGGCCCTGAATTTTGGCTTCGATTTGCCTATGGTAGTTTGATGAAACTGATGACAGAGTTTGAAGGTCCACGAGTGTTGGAAGGTAGGGAGAGACAAAAATATTTTTTTTTCCCCTGAGAAAGTCATGTGTTATGTAATAATTTTAGAGTGATGAAGACATAGATATTTTTATAATTTTAAAATATGTTATCCTGCCAGAGTATGAGAAGATTGACAGAACCAGTTTGCTTTCTCTCTATTTATAGAACTTGGCCACATCTAATTCAGAGAAGCAAGGGATTCAGGGACGCTAGACTTGGACGGCTGAGTAATGTGGGATGTGGTTCAAGGACCATCGAGCATGTCAGGCCATCACTGCAGACTGCTTGTAACTCGTGAAATGTGACATATGGCTACCTTCCTGTTCCCCACTGTGGAGAGGTGGGGATAAACGTCTTCACCATGGCCTGTTGGATTCCCTTCACCTGAGGCCAGACTCGTAACAATGGCCATCGAGAGAGCGCATGGAGTGGCCCTTGCCCTGCGCTGGCCTGCCACGGAAAAGCAGTCTTAGAAGAATCACTGTCTGATGGTAAGCTGAGAGCTCCGTGAACTGTTCCGAGTGCTTGCTGACGCAGAGCTAAATTTAGCGAACGTGTGTCTGGTGTGGCCAGAGGTTCTGATTATTGACCGTTCTGATTGATGGAGACAGAGCCTCACAGAATTGTGTAATGAGCTAGAGTCCTTCACCCCCCCAACCCCAAATTTAAAGTGGTCAAACAATTTAGGTATGGCATTCTGTCATTAAATACCAAATCTTCTTAGAGGACTCCGGGTGGAGAAAGTGAAAAAGCTAGTCACACGTTCTGCCTCCATGCGGGCTCGGTGGGAGGACACCCTAACGTGAACTTTCCTGGCATGTGTATGTCTCCTAAAAGCAGCAGGCTGAATGTGCAGGGCGGAGTTCACGTTCTGATTTACATTCCGCTTGGGGCTTAGTGTACTGACCCATCCTTGCATCTCTGGCACCTAAGCTGTTACAGAGAAGGTCTTAGAAATTCTCAGTTTCATATTTTTGGCACTAGCTGGCTTGTTATTAATATCATGAGTCTTGCTCTTAACGTAGATGTCTTTATTCAGAGTTCAGTGTGTGTGTTCGTAGCACTAAAGCCAAGTTCTAGATTAGGAAGCATCTCGCTTGATTCTGAGGTGTTTCTCTGACGTGCAGAGTGAAGAATTAGGCCGAGAGGTAATGGTAACCACGTGGGCTCTTGTTGGGACACCACGGAGCCCCAGTCCCGCTTCTAGTGATTTGTGCTTCTACCTTGTTTGCTGTTGGAAAAGTATTGATTCAGAACCTGGATGTCCTGCTTATTACCCCACCTTTAGAACACAGGTTTGGGAAGAAAAAGAATTTTTCCTCTAAAATGCTGTTATATCTGTATCTATCTGTTGATAGGTCCAAACCCTCTCTCCCCACAGGTACGCATCTGGGAGACATAAACAGGTCACATAAAGCGGTTCACGACCGGCCTCCCTGGTTCTCTCCTGTGAGGGAGGTGACCAGTCATTGCCTCTCCCTTTTCTCTTATCAACCAGGTGGCTTTAATGCTACAAAAATGTGGGCTAAGTGAGGACTGGGGTAGGAGATGGCAGAGTTTAGGAGACCGTCCTCTTCATCTGAAGCCCAGGGACACGGTCTGCACCAATCCTGCGACTCGGGAAACTCTCAGGATGTCGTCAGTGGGGAAGTTAGAAGGCTTCAGGGTTGGAGTTGAGGAAAAGCGACCATAACGTGTTGCTTTACCCAGGTGAGAGCTGAAACTGGATTCAGGGTCCAGCACCGAGTGTGAACCTTCTTGGTGCCAGGCTGTGTCAGGTGTGGCAGAGACCGCAGGGTGGGTAAGGATGCAGCTTCTCTCTGGAAGCTCCTCGTCCAAGCCAGGTGACAGCAGGGGGCAAGCAGGACGAGGCCACAGAGGCGGGGTGCTGGGCAGCAGGGGAGGCACCGTGACCGGCCGCAGTGGCGGTGGGAGGGAGAGCGCAGAGTGGGCCGGGGAGAGCAGTGCATCTTGGAGCCGTCTTCTCAAACCTGAGCCCACGCTGGAGGTCCCTGCAGGGCCCACCCCAGAGTCTCTGGTTCACTAGGTCCCGAGCGGGGCCTGGGAGAGCATGTTTCTACCAGTCTGGGCGCTTACTGATGCTGCTGGCTGGGGCCCACACTTTGAGACCCACTGACTTCGAGGAAGTGAGGCTTAAACTGAGCCAGGGGCTAGGGTATGAATCGGAGCAGAGTGGAGATTGGAGGCAGCAAATTCTCAATGGAGGTTGCAGCACGGACAGAGGTACGGAGAGAACCCACACAGGCCAGTTAGAGAAACACCGGTAAACACGGATGAAGTGAATTTGGAGAAAACCTTGAAATGCTACTGTGTGGAGCCAGTGCCTACTTGGGAGGTAATCGGGGAGCCCGAGGGGTTTGGAGCAGAAGAGGCATCTAACCGTCATTACATTGCTGGGAAACGCGGCAGCAGGGGTAGCCAGAGCTAACCGACCAGCACACCTGCCTGGGGAGCTGTGTTGAGAAGGATTCTGAGGCTGAGAACAGACCCAGCGCTGGGATTTGTGGTTTTCGCCGTGGGTAGAGAGATGGAATGGCGGTAACGTCACTGTGTGCCATCTGCGGACGAGAGGGGGACACGGTAGGAGGACATTAGCGTAGCTGTGATAACCAGTAACCAGGAACTGATCCGGGTGGCGTCCTTCAAGCATATGTAGGGACTCCAAGGGTCGCACGGTGGAAGCAGATGTTAGAGATACTGCTAAGGTGGAGCCAGCGAGATACAGGCGCGGATTCGTTTATTCGGCCGACACTGGTGCCTGGAGAAGGCAGGGGTGCGAGAAGATGTGAACGCTGCTCTCTGGGAACTTAGAGGCTGGAGGGGGAAGCAAACACCGTTCCCACACAGTTGGGCCGACTGGCCATTCACCTGCGGAGGGCTTCCTAGAGGAGGTGTCTGACCTGAGTCCCAAAGCGTTGGTGAAAGTGCTCCGATGACCTGCCGGGGTGTCAGGCAGGCCCAGGGGCAGCGAGCACAGACTGGGGAGGGGGCTTGTCACGGAGGGGAGGACGTAAGGAACTGCACCAGCTGCTCGCTGCTGGCTTGCAGACTGTAACAGGGAGCTGTGACAGCCCAGGGGTCCCTGATAAAGGCTTCGGAGCTGGTGCTGGGCCCAGCCGGGGGCATCTAAGGTGCGGGTCACAGGGCAGTGGGGACAATGCCTTTCCAGGAAAGCGGGCAGAGGCCAGGAGCTGTTGGGGAGCTGGTGTGGTTGTCTGGGTGCTAAGGACCTGGAGTACAGGGCAGGGAGCGTGGACAAGCAGGACTGGGTGGACGTGGGGGTGAAGGAGTGTGGGGTGACTGTGGCTTCTGGGGCTGTAGGCCAGAAGAGAGGGAGGTGGGCAATGAGGGCACTGGTGAGTTCCACTTCACGATGGCGAGTGTGAGGTGCTGTGGCCCGTCTGTGCGCCAGTAGCCGGTAGGCCGTTGGGTACAAGGCTGAAACTTGGGATTGATGTCTGCGCTATGAATACTGACTTGGGAGTCATTAGCATTAATGTGGCTTGAAATCATGCGCGGAGATGAGGTCACTCAGGAAGGAATGTCAGGAGTGCATACAGTGATCTGGGAGTACCGACCTGGAAGGAGTAGGCGCAGGCCCAAGAAGAAGATTGCCTGAGGGGGCCAGGGAGCGCCAGGACAGTCAGGGAGCGGGGCCTTCCCGAAAGGGGGGCTTGGTCAACGGGGGATGGAGAGCACAGGAGAGAAATGCCTTGACCATTCAAGTCTTGGAGGATGGGGGAGAGGGACTGGGGGTCCCCAAAGAGTGCCGGCTTGAGTGAGGTGGAAGAAGATTCGGGTTGGGGCTTGTGTGGTTCGGATCCCGTTTACTAGGCGGCTGCAGTTTAAAATTGTGGATCTCAAGGAACAGGTTGGGCTAGAGGTGGGGATTTGAGTCATTTGCTGAGAAATACTGGTTAAAACCTTAGGGAAGATGGGGACGGGATGGTAGAACTAATAATTTCTGAAGGTAGGAATTGGATGCAGGCTGTGGGGGGCCCAATGTCGAGGTCCAGGGTGCCACCCCTATGAAATTGGCCTCCCTCCTCCCCGCAAAAAATTTATTCATTTTAATCTTGTTTCTTAAACCACATTACCTGGGGTCAGTGGCGTTTCAGCCAAGTGGTCTCTTTCTCCTTGGGAGTATTCACAGGCATCGTTCTTGGAGCTGCAAAGTGTGAAAACCTCCTTCTCTAGGAATCTAGAGCTACCCGCATGGCTGTGGGAGGGTGAATCTGGCGGCACTCATTCCCCCTAGACTGGAAGGCCTCTGACAAGCGATTGGATGCCACATGCCCACGCAGGGACGGCAGCGATGGGACTGGTGTGGTGCTTAGATGGGGGAAGTGAGGGAGAGGCATCTGGTGTGAGACGCCAGACCTTTGTTGTGCTGAGCCCGGGGCTCCTGGTGTCGCTGGAGGGCAGGCGGGTACCCCGGGTAAGTGAAAGAGGCCAGGGCGCAAGGGGGGCTGGAGACGTTTCTTAAGTCCCTAGGGCCCCCCGGGGCTCCCTTTAAAATCTCCTCCCTTCCCAGCCAAGAAGAGACTGAGCTCCTGGCACAGGAGCTTTTCAATGAAAAGTTTATTAGAAGGGCACTTACAGGGGAAAGAGAGGGAGGACCCAGATCCGTAACAGTAGGGGTACAATGCTTAAACAGGTGCTCTGCTCTTAAGATACAAAAGTTAGAAAAATCTAAAACACTATAAATACATACATGCTTTTTACAAAGGGAGTCAAAGGTCAGGCTGGCCAAGAAGTGAAGGTCGTCAGCATCCTCCACCTTCTGTTCCCCCCCCTCCAGAGTCCGGAAGGGCCGGCCGCTTTGCAACAGCAGCAGGGAGGGGAGTGAGGAAGGGGGTCCCGGCTCCATCCCTCTGGGTGAAGTTCCCCCTGCTCAGAAGGGGCTGGGTTCTGAGGCCCCCTCGGGAAGAGCCTACAGGTGACTTCGAGCTGCCTGTTTGTTTGTGCACGCTGCCACATGCTTAGCCAGCCCAGGGTGGGGGGGGTGTGCTTCTGGAAGCTGAACCACTGTGCCCTCAGCCAGCAGCATTCGGAACGGGCGGGGCCCCTGACTCTTCCCAGCCACGGTCCTGGGGAGGAGAGACCTTTCCAACTTTCTTCAAAAAAATTAAATAGTTCTGTCTTGAATGGTTTTAAGAAATTATATAAATATAAAAACACCAGAATGCTAGAGTATACATTACTTCAGCATAAAAAAAAAATCAATTACAGCATCACTGAGAGCATTTCTCAATCCAGTTTACACGATCGGCGAGTTGATGGGCTAGCTGTGTTTCTGGAAAGTTGCCTGCACGTCGTCACTTCCCCACTGCCTGCCACTCTTCCATCAGAGACACCTCCTCTTCGTGTCGGAGCCACAGCCTTTAAACGTGTTTTGCTTCGCCACCCTCTTGAGAAGACACCCCTCAAAAGGATGATCTAGAAGGGAACATTCATGCCACAAAAAGGATGGGATAGCGCAGCGGCGTTGCGGCTTGCTTCCAGCGGAGTGCGGACGCATGTAGACCTTGGGGCCAACTCCCAACTCTGCCACTTAAAGTCACACAGAGTCCAGAACTCAACTCAGGCCCGCTCTTGCTGCGCACAGTCCCCAGATTCCTCTAAAGGACGACAGAGAGGAGCCTCAGAAAGGGCAGCTGGGGGCCGAAACCCTATCCGCCTTCTCCCCAGACTCCATACGTGCATGCAGGACACGCGTGCTGCTTCAAGCCCTTCCCTGCAGTTGAGTCAAAGCACTCAGCCCTGGAATAGGGCCAAGCTCTAGGAAGCCAAGGGAAGATGGAGGAAAAAACTCAGCACAAGATCCGTGCTACAGCTCATTCCAATACATTAATGATTTAAAAAAAAAAAAATCACCACAGTCAATTAAAAAAACAACATTAAGGACGATGGGAAAGTCTGCCCGCAGCCTTGCCCTCGTGCGTGTGTGCTTCCTAAGAGGAGGGTCAAAGTCCCCGCTCCTTACTAGGCTTGTCTCAAAATGTCAGGTCGTCTACAGCCTGCCAGGAGGGTGGCCGACTGAGATGTTCCAGCACAGGCCTGTGACCCGAAGCCGCTGGGGCAGCTCCAGACCCTGCTGGTGCTGGAAGGACCCAAGTTACTAAATAAAGTTAGGAAGGGAAGAGAAGCTGGCTCCTGGGGGAAGCACCAGCCGAGGATCTCCGGCCCAGGGCTAGCTACTGGGTGGGGGGGGGGGGGGGGGGGGGGGAGCCCTGCCAACCACACATGACATGACTGCTTAAAACTGCCCTCCACCCCCGTTTTCTCTTGCCCCCTTCAACTGTCCTTTAAAAAGTTCTCTTTAACATGTAAATGCCATTCCTAGGACAGGATTTTCAAACTAAGAAAACCAGCTTTGTGACTTAAAGGAAGGATGCTGGCTGCATGACACAAGCGCCCCCCCCCCCAGCACCACTGCGGCCTTGCTGATGGGAAGGGCACCACCACCCCACCTCGAGGTCTGACTTTCTTCCAGAGCTGGACTTACCTACATTTTCCTCTCCCATCCTCCTCCAGGGGTCTAGTCTATAAAGAAGAGGGGCCAAGTAAGCTTTTGGAAAAACACAAAACTAAAACTTCCTGCCTCCTACGAGGAGCCCTCAGCTCTGAGCATCAAGGGCGCCGAGACGCCATCCACGCGCAGCCACCGGATGGCCCGGACTGTGCTGTCCCTGAAGCTGGTCCCCGAGGAAGCGGGGACAGCTGTGTGCCGTAGGCAGGCCTCAGAGGAGCAGGAGGCAGATGGAGAAGGCAGGCCCTCGGAAGTCGCTGCCCTGGCTTCGGGGGAGGCCACAGCAGACTACACCCAGCACACGTCTCGGCTCCGACCAGGAGTGGGCGCGCACATCCAGGAGGGTCAGACGGCGTCCTGGATGCGGCAGCCCCCAGGCGAACTCTGGACCTGCGGTATCGGACCCTCTCGGGAAGAGGGGTGCTGTGGTGTGTCTGGATTCCGGGTCAACGGCCCTGCGAAAAGACCAGCGTAGGGCTGGCAAGGTGCTCCTCCCGTCTCTTGCTGTGTCCTCGGGGAGCTTGGAGAGCAGCTCTCCTCCCTGGAAACCGTCAGGCGAGAGCTGCAGACGCACAAGGACCCTGCCGGAGAGGCCCCGGGAAGCCCCCGGGAAGCCCCCAGCGTGTCTGTGCGGCAGCGGAAGTGGTATCACATTTGAGATTTACACCCGCCAGGAGACACTTTCTTCCGTCTACCTGGGTAAGACGGGACTTCCATAGGAAATCCCTTCACTTCTCCTGGTAGAAATGCACGCCAGAAGACGGGCTAAAGTCATCTCCTACAGAACAGCAACGAGGACTGAAGTACTGGCGGCAGGGAGTGCTCGCTGTGCACTGCAGCAGGCCAGCCGGCCGGAGAGGCGGGCCTGTTTCCAGTTGAAATAACTTAGAAGCGTTTCCTCACTCCTTGACACCGGGACCAGTTCTGCAGTAGAGCTGCCCAAGGTGTCACTGATGATCCCCCGCCGTGAGCGCCGTCCTCTCACGTCCCCGGGGGAGACGGCAGACCTCTGCGCACCCAGCCTCCAATTGTCAAAGGTGTAAAAAAAGAAATTTTAATAGCCCTTTTCATTTGCCCGTGTTGGCCTGAGATTTTTCCCTTCTGGTGAATTTGCTTCTGTGCATTTCAGCTTCCAGAAGCGCTGGCAGGTGTCTTCTCAACAAAACCTGGAAAAGCTTCACCTTGAGAGAGAGGTTGCTGGGTCCCCCACGCTGGTTTCCCAGCCAGTGTGCCAACCCGGGATTCTTTTTTAATATAAAATAAACATTTAAATGAGCATACGCTAAAGCTCATTTAATTAATGCAACTGACTACGTAAACCGAGAGAGCCGGCTGCAGACGACTGGCAGGTGAGCTCCTGCAGAGGACTGGAGACCCCCGCACCGGGGAGCCTCCTCCCGCCGCCCGTGCCTGCTGCACGGGGTTCAAATCTCTGAGGTTAACGCGAGAAGAGAAATGGCACGATGCGGGAGCCTGAGCCTTAGCAGGCCTCCCAGCCGCTCAGAGCAAGAAAGGACCCATCTGAGAGAGAAGGTGTCTCACCGACTGTCCCCGCTGTCCCCGGGCACATGTTCGAACACAGCGACTCCCCCTGCTCCGTGTGCTCCAAGAGGACGGGACGGGCGAGCCCCCTGCCCCACCCCACGCCAGTCCAGCTCCTGGGGTGCAGGCCCTGCTGGCGGGCCGGGGCTCCGGGACGCTCAGGTGATGCGGCTGTCAGAAGCGCCGGAGGGCGAGGCATGAGGTTCGCTCGCACCCCTGCAGGCTCTGCCCTACCTAGAACGGCCACGGCGAGTTCCACACGCCGGTCCCGAACCGAGGGCCCTTTCCTGATGGACGCTGGCATCCCAGGTTGCGGTCATTAAAACAGAAGCGGGCTGGGAGGAGGGGCAGGTGGTGAGCTGGTGCCTGTCTGCTCAGGCGGCCAGAGCAGAAGCCCCTGCTTGCCCTTCGCACGGGGGCCAGAGGGCACGTGTGTTCGGCAGACACAGCTGTTCATAAAATCCATCTCTGGGTTCACTTTTGTGTTTTGGAAAACAGGTTGGTGCCGCTTTGACTGAGGGAGAAAAATTCCTTCTTCATTGACAATAGTGAGTTGAGTTCCGATTTCTCCACCTCCTACGCAGCCTTTTCCCCCCCAGCCCGCCCTCCCCCCCCCACCCTCCCCCTTTCACACCCAATGTCTCTAAGACACACTGGAACAGCGGATGCTTGGGGAGCCCATCTGGGTGAGGACCTTGTCAAGCCACTGCAAAGGCCCATTCAGGTGCAGCTCGATCCAGCAGGGGGTGCTGGTCACGGTCTGTCTCCTGCAAGACATAGGGAGAGCGGTGGGGTGGGAGACTTCAAAAATGTCCAGGACATACATTATAAGTCAGAACACCTTTTCCTGCTTTGGTGAGAGTCTTCTCCCCAGAGCCAGAGAGAGGTCCGTGGCACCCTGCTCTAGAAGCCCCGCCAGCTTGCTCAGACTGCCAGGCCACACTCCTCCAACCAGGAAGAGCCTTGAGTGAATCAGGTTCTCTTGCTGGGGAAGGAGATAGCCCTTCAAAGGTTAAACATGGGAGGCAAATCCCAGGGTATCCCACTTGCCCACCCGTTTCTGTGACAGCTCCCCCCGCCCCGCCCCCAGTGAAGAACTTCCAGCCTGTGCAGAGGTCTCCCTGGGTCCCATCTCCAGCCCCAGGTCCCGTCCCGGCAGGCCATGATGACGTGTGTCTGTCTGATGGAGGGGTGTTTTTTGCAAAGCGCCGACAGAGTCCACATGCCATCAGTTCCCAATGTGCTGATATAATTCCCATCTATGGCCTTATTTTGGAAAATCTTACGAGCAGAGCAAGCCATGGAACAATTACTGGAAAAAACCAAGGCACACCACACGTTTCTTTTCCCCAAAGCACTTTGTCTAAATTCAGGCTGGTTGATGACGCAGCCCGCAGGCGAGCTCCCAGAGGCCTCCAGTGAGCAAAGGCTATCTGCTGAGGCCGGAGGTGCTGGTGCCAGCTGGAGGTGAGAGGCCTGGGCCCGGGGCCCTCCCCGCTTTTGGCCATCTCACAGGAGGGATGAAACCTTACTCTCTTTGGCCCAAGAGGCAGAAGGAGGGCAAGACTGTTCTGGGAAGGGGCCGCACCCGCCCGTTAGGCCGCTCTGCGGGGCTGCCAGGTGGCAGTGACGTGGTGCGCCGCACAGGACCCGGCGGGCTGGCATCATGTCCCGCATGGTGACACAGTGCCCCCAGGGAAAGGCTTCTGCCACTGAGGGGCCTCTTCCCAGCACTCAGGCTGGAGGGCCATGGTGCTGCGCCAGCTTGAGGGCTGCTAGCTTGAGGCCCCTGCCCTCCTTGCTTGGCCTATGCTGGGCCCCAGTGGAGGTCTCAAGGTGGGCTTGTGGACCCCGGGGTGCCTCTCTGACCTGTGGTGCCTGACTGCAGTCCTCTGGACTGAAGCCTGGGTGTAGGAAGAGCAAAAGGACCTCTCTCGGGCTCTTTTCCATTGGGGTCCATCTAAGTATTTCCCTTCCCCACTATAAGAAAAATATTAATTTTATAACCTTTCACTTTGGTCCCATAAGTGATTTCAGCCACGGCCAAAAGGTGGGCTAAAATCTCTCGTGGGCTGGGCCTTTGGGCCTGGGCTCATCTCCTCAGGCCATCATAACTGGGCTGTAAGGTCTCCTGGGAGGCCTGACCACTTTGATTTCTCAGTTGGTCACTCACCCTGGATTTCACAGAGACCCCCACAGACCAAGGTGCTGTGTTCCCTGGCCCTGTGGGGCAGACACACGGAACAGCAGCTAAAATACGGTAAATAGAAGAGGGCTTTACGGACCGAAATCCTCTGATGAGAATCTGACTTTCCATAAGTCATGCTCATCTGGGTTTCATTACAAACAGTGGCCCAGAGCCAATACTGAAATGGGTTTGGCCTGGGTGCAGAATGACTACAAAACAAAATGGATTCCAAACATCTGGAAAAATGAAGAGAAGGGGGGAGTCACTTGCAAGGCGCTGGCCCCAGCTGACGTGTGGGCACCTCTGTGTCTGCCGCGGGGGCGGCGGGGGCACACGGCCTGGCCCTCGCACAGTCCTGTCTAGGTGTGGAAAGAAAAGGGACCGGATTCGCTAAGCCCAAACCAGAATGTTCGGAGAGACACAACCGAACAGGCCAGGTAGACCCGACCAGTGCTCCGTTTAAACCAATACCTGAAATTCTGAAAAAACTCCTTTCTTAGCACGTAAACTCTCTTCCTCTATGACCACCCAAATCTTCTCTTCTCCCATCTGCCTCTCGGTTTTAATACCCGAGATCCTCAGGGTCACCGGAGTCAGAGGCGGAGCCCCAGAGGAGGAAAGAACAACAGGATGGAGACTTAACTCCCTGGAGAGGGTCGTCCTAAAACCATCTGCCCAAAACGAACCACGAGGAAGCAGCCAAGAGGCACATTTCTAGGCTCAGCTTTTCCACTAACGATGTGACTTCAGGCGAGTCACTTTCCCTCCCTGGGCCTCGGTCCCCCGTCAGTGCACCGGGGGAGATGCCAGCGGCCCCGCCCAGGGCGGTGCTGAGGGAGAACTGGAACGCGGTGTGTTGAGGGTGCCTGAGAAACTGGCGTGCCGGGCTCGGCCTCATCCGGCACAGCTCGGGCCCTCCTGGCCCGCCGGGCCACGGCCTCTGGCCCTTGCTCCCTAGCTCCTTGGGGGGGGGGGGCTGCTGAGTCCTGCGCGGTCGGGTCCCCTGACCTGCGGCACCGGACCTGACCTGTACTCTGCGCCCCAGCCTTTGACGAAGCTCATACGGATGGTGCACATGCGCGTCAGCTGGTAGACGGCCTCGAAGCCCTGGTTGACCGACTGGGCCAGGAGGGCGGCGAACTCCTGGTTGTTGAAGATCTTCAGGTTGCACCCTGCCAAGAGAACAGAGACGGCGCTCGTGGGGACAGAGGCCTGCGCGTCCGGTGCCCCACTCCTGGCCGAAGCCACCCCCCGGGTCTTCCAGAATGGCATCCCTCACCCGGCTCAAGTGGCACACAGTTACTCCGTGCGCTAGCGCCACGCACCACACTCAGCACACGCTGGGGACAGGTCCCCTCGGCCCCTGCCCCTGAAGCCAGTCCGGAACCGAGGCCGTTTCCTGAGAGGTGCGGCTGACACACGGGTGGGTGAGACACCGGCCTGTAAGCCCTAGCTCCCGGAGCCAGGGAATGCTGAGGAGACGGTAAAGTAGGCCACCAAGAACAAGAGAGAGGGTTTGGAGAGGTGGGCCTCGTCCTGGGCAAAAGGGCCAGGACAGGACTTCAGGGACCAGAGAGAGAATGCCCATGGCTGTGTGGGCCGTGGCTGACCAGCCCCGGGACCAGGAGCCCTTGACATTAGACGAGGGAGCGCCAGTAGGAAGGCTCCTCAGCCTGCCGCTCCAACAGAAGGCTCCGCGGAGGGTCCCAGGGTACCGTCCACCCAGGCTTCCCCGGGGAATCCACAAGAGATCGGGGCCTTTGGGCACATGGCTGGGTCAGGGTGACATTCTCAGCAAAGTGAAGATGTGTGTCTAACTCTCCATGCAGTAAAAGCAGAGCCAGGCCCAAATACAGTTTATAATAAGTCTCCTGAAGTCCTACCGCCCGAGTGCCAGGAATGTGTCAGAAAAATAAAGACAACAGCACATGCTGGAAACACCCAAAAAGTGAGCTAAGGTGATGTGTATTAACAGGCCAACACTGGACTCCCGATCTAGCTGTGTGACTCTGGGCCGGTCACTTTCTCTTCGTAAGCCTGGGTCTCCTTTGTAAAATGAGAGGCTGGCCTCGGAGGTCCTCCCGGCTCTCATAGTCCATGAACTACCAAACCCCACCACGGCCAACTCAGCCCTCACCGAAACGACGGGGGAGGGGCGGGGAAGGGAGTGGCCACAATGCCAGGAACACAACTGAGCTTCCGGTTCTCATTTTCTCCAAGGGGGAGTGTGGTGAGAGGGCAGCAAGTGGGCTCTGGCTCCCAACCGAGCCAAGAAGCAGAGGGGCACTAGACGGGGTGGCCACACGGTCCGATGTCCAAGGCTCATCCTGGCTCAGCCACTCACCAGCTGTGTGCCTTTGGGCAGGTGGCTTAACCTCTCTGAACTTTCTCCTCACGTGAGGAGCCAGGATAACTGGAGAGGACCGAGAGCAAAGCCATAGATGTCCTCTGTGAACGCAAGTACACAATGCGCGGGGAACGTAGAGCGCTGTTCTTTCAGACCTGCGTTCTGAAGCTGACCGTGCCCAAAGCCCATCGCTCGGCTGTCGTCCGCTACTGAGACGAGGAAACACGTGCCACGCACAGTACCAGTGGGTCACACCCACACTCCACCAGCAGCATGGCCGGGGCTGCGTGCCTGTGAGAAGTGGGCTCGGGCCAGGGCGCTCGGCCTTGGGTTTCTAAGTCCAGAGGCCCGGATGGGACCTGTCTCTACCCATGTTGCTGCGCTGCCGTGGCCCTATCCAAGCCATCCCCCAGGGTACAGCCTGACACCCTGTCTTGGAGTACAGGTGGGAGTCCTCAGCTCCGCTCCGAAAACCCACAAGGGTTCCCCAGAATAAAAAAAAACTTCCTTACGTCCTTCTGCGGCCTGGCCCCAGCACGCTTTCTAAACATTTCCTGTCTCTTACATGGCCTCTCCAGCCAGAGTGCCACCCGTATGTGCCCTACCCTCCGTCACCCCAGGGCTTTGGCCTGTATTGTTCCCCTGCTTGGAAAGCCCTCAAGGTCCCCACCCCACCGTCACCCTGTGCCAAACACCAGCCAGCCTTCAAGACCTGCATGCCTTCCCCATGATTCCCTGACCCATCCTGACAGTTTGACGAGTTTTTCTCCCTGGCTCCGAGAGCATCTTATCTGTGCGGCTAGCTCGGTGCTTCGTACCCTTCCTTGTATTACAGCCGTCTGTGGCTTTGTCTCGTACGCTCAGCTGCTCTGGAAGGTCTGTGGGGACGGCAGCAGGGCCTCCCAGAGCCCCCCGTCTCCCTCAAGCACCTGGCACGGCGCCTACACACCTAGCGAGTCTGCGGCATGAAGGAAGAGCGCGTCCTGCCTGAGCCCAGAGTTGCGCAGGGCAACTAGCAGCTACCCAGGGACCAAAGGCAGAGCCATCAGGGGCTGCGTCCGCTCCCCGGAGGGTCAAGGAGAGCACAGGAGGGCAGTCAGCCCAGCAGCAGCCCCAGGGCAGCCCTCCAGGTCGGCAGTACAAACGCGGCGGCGAAGGAAAAAGAAACTCTGGCATCGCAGGCGCGCGCCAGGCTGGGGTGGGGGGTGAGAGCTCGTACCTGGCGGGATCTTGCAGACGGTGGCCGGGTGCCAGCCGTAGCGCTGGTTACAGTTGGGCGACTGGACAAAGATGGCGCTGTCGCTGAGACACTCCGCGAAGACCTCGCCTCCGATGTAGTACAGCCGCACGCCGCGCCCTAGAGAGAGCCGTGTCAGCGGCGCCCGGGCTCCGGCCGCGGGGCCGACGCTCGCAGGCCAGCCGCGCCGCACAGGACCCGGAGCCCAAGCTGAAAGCCGCACGGGGGCCCCGGGGGTGACGCTGGCTTCCTCCCACGGGGGGTGGCAGATGACGAGGGCAGAGGGCACGGGCTAAGTCTCCACGAACAGCCTCTGCCACGGACGAGCCGTCGGCCACCATCAAGTTACTCAGCCTCTGAGCGTCCGCTCCTGCGTCTGGAAGATGGGGCGATGACGACACGTGCCTCACAGCGTGGCGGGGCCCCACGCAGTGGGCGCCTGCTAAGTGTGAGCCATGCTACGGCTGCCGCTACAGAAATCCGTTCAGCTGACCTGCGGAGCCCCTCCGGAGGCAGCCGTCCCAGGGGCCCTTCAGGACCGGCATGGCTTAATGCCACCCCCATACCTTCTCCCCTCCGTGCATTCTTCTAAAACATTCCATAGGCTTATATCATTCACTTTTCCTCCATCTCTTAAATCCATTCCAGATGGACAGAAATTATTTTTAAATTGGCTCTGCAACCCGAGCAAGCAGTTACGTCAACACTCTGACAATGCGTTCTCTCAGCCGGGGGATGTTCTCTTCTGCACGGGAAGGCCTCTGTTGCTGCTTCTGGGGAAGAGGCCCCGGGGCTGGAAGACGGAGCCAGGTTTTACAGGCACAACGTCAAGTGGGAGAGAAACTAGGGGGCCGCTGGGAATTCTCCTACCTCCTCGTCCCACAGTGGCCCCAGCGCCCTTTCTTCTTGGTTTGGTGCTACAAGACTCGGTGTCACAGACACACGGGGTGCGGGCAGACACGGGGTCCACAAGCAGGGGCCATTGGGTTGCCCGTCAAGAGCAGAGGCAGAGATGGGAAGACCCGGACCAAAGGAACAAAACTGTTCTGTTTTGGTAATTTTTGAACTACTATTTTTATACATAAAAGCATAAGGAGAAGAAGTAAACACCTATGGCTGCCACCCAGGATCAGTATCTTTTTTTTAAACAAATGGGGAGGCTGTCTGGGAAGGTGTGGGCTCAGCGGCAGGGGGCTGTTTGTCACTAAGTCACACTCACGGTGTGGCCTCTGTAAGGCTCCGCTCTCCCCTGGGCAGCAGGTAATTCCCTGGAGAACGAGCACCCAGGCCCAGAGCCACGGCTTCCAGACTTTTCTTCTCTGAACCATAAAATCCTCTCCTCAAATGAAATCTTCCATGAAAACCCAAGATATAATATGAACAAGATCAGGGGTGCTCGCAGGTCTCTCAGGACCAAACCCTGCTGCCCGCCCAGCTCTGGAGTTTGCCCTGGAGCCATGCAGCCAAGCTCCGGATGGTTACGCCATCTTCGGGGCCTTCTGAGGGACTCGGATCCCCAAATTATGAATATCCTTAGCGTGATAATTTTATGAGCAAACCAAGTGACACACATAGAGCTCCCTCTTTCATAAACTAAGTGGTCTCCGACCACGATCTGGGTGGTAGAAGGCAGAACGTCAGCACCAGTGCTGCAGCCCGGATACATGAAATTAACAAATAAAAGATCATTCCTTAAAGACAGACAATGCCTACCTATCCACCACCTATCAGTATTTTAGGGGTATGTTAAGAGAATGACATACGTTGCCCTTTTCATAGATTTGCCATTCTTGTCCCCCCAGGTGAGTATTTTCCTCTGTGGCTTTCCCATCTTCAGACTTAATCTGTGTTTCCGAATGGGAATGACCAAGCAACGTGAACTCTCCTGGTCTGGCCCCTAAACAGGGCAATACAGAGGTTGGGGGCTGGCCGGGGAGCGGGTTCTCCCCTAGGTCCCAGCAGGAGGTGCGGCCCAGCGCGGGTGGGTGGGTTCTGGGCAGAGGCTGCTGGGGCCGCCGTGTGCGGGGGGGCTAATGGGGAGATGGGGCGCCCTTACCGATGTGCCTCCGCGTGAGCTCCACGGCCGCGTTCCTATTGACGTTGGAGAGCAGCCCCAGGCAGAAGCGCTCCGAGTTGGAGGGGTCGGTGAAGCCATCCACGGTCATGGAGGGCTGCGAGGCGTGGAATGTCTCCCCAACACGCTGGTTCAGCTCATAGTAGGAGATGGAGCACCAGAAGGCCGGCTCGCAGTAGGTGACAGGCTGCAGGTCTGGGGGGACAGGCCAGGCTACTGGGTCAGGGGCCCCCAGGTCGCCTGCTCCTCAGCGAGGTCCCCTGGACGCCCCGTAAGGCTGTTTCTGTACCTCTCAGAGGGTGTTATACTCCCCGAACCTCACGCCTTGTATTAAACTTGAAGGATCCAATGCGATAACTCGTGTTTGGAATAGCCCTCCACTAGCCTTGCCGCGTTGACTTGGTCTTAGCTCATAAAGGCCCTGTCCTGCCTGGCCGGCCTTGGCTTGAAGCGGTCTTCAAGGAGGGCACCAGCCAGCACCTGGGCAAGCCCACCAGACAGGCCTGTCGTGTTCCCGGGGGCGGCCCTGCCTCCGGCCTCTCTCCCGGACTAACCCATGGTGAGCTCTGCCTCCGAAAGGGATTTCAGCTTCCAGCTCTGCCTGGTCTCGAGCCCTCCGAGCCCGTAAAATGACAAGGCTGGCGCAGCCCGGGGGGCTCCACAGGGCGCCAGGCCTCCAACTGCACAGGCACAGTCTACAGCGTGAACTGGGCCCACGGCTCTTCTTACAGAGACTCTCTTCCAAAGGTCCCCACGTGCTGTCTGTCAGGGTGGCTAAGACACAAGCTCACCTAAAACCAAGTCTCAATTTGTCCTGTGGTCTCAACCAAGGGCTCCTCAGAGCAAAACTGCCATCTTGGGAGACATTGGTTCTCTTTCTCCCAAGAGTTGGGAACCCCTGAAATAGAGGTTTCCCCTCACATGATCCCCCCACCACCCTTCCTGGGACTCCCTCGCGCTCCTATTGCCTCCGGCTGCTCTGGTCCGCACCTGCCCAAGCACCCTGCCCTCCTCCCTGCATCGTCTCTGACACCTCGGCCGGTCCATGCCCAGCCTAGGGCCAGGCCCTCATCCTTCCTCCCTGGCATCAGTGCCGCCGCGTCCTACCAGGACCCCCAGCACTCCAGTCCAGCCCCTTCCTGCCACCCCCCTGCCCAGCACGGCTCCCACGTGGGCTGGAGTACCGTGCCGATCTCACTCGCTGCTGCCTTGAGTCCACCTTTTTGGTGGAGAAGCAGGGAGCCCCCTGCCCCTGCTCGCTCCCTGCCTCGGGCCTCCAGCCCGATCACTTGCTCTGGCTCTTAAACACATTTGGAGCCGCCCGGGGAGGCAGGGCGCATCTGCGGGAGCCGGTGCGAGGGACAGCAGGGCTCCGTGCCAGCTCGGCCCTGGCCAGAGACCCCCGCACACTGCCTGGAGGGTGAACCCGCTGGGAACCGGCTCCCCAGACCGTCGGAAGGTGCAGAGCACCAGAGTAAGAGATCAGGTTTTTTTTGGGGGGGGCGGCCTGCAGGGCCAAGGGCCCAGATCTGCTTGTGGGGCCTGTGCCTACGATCCCACCTAAGGAGAAGAATGCCTACCACGTGTGTGAGGAGACGCAGCTCAGTACCGTCCCTGCACGCAGCACCCGCCCAGGAAGCGTCGGCTCGAGGGCCAGGACACCTAGATCCGCCTCCTCACGCCAGCGTCCTCGACGCCTCGGGCCAAACGATTCCCTGACTGGGGCGAGGCGGGAGAGCCTCATCCGTTACAGGATGTCTCGTCTGTACCGCTAAAGGCCAAGGGCATGCCTCCATCGCTCCCGGCCTGGCCATGATGGGATCAGACGGCTCCAGACACGGCCAGCGGTCTTCGAAGGCGCGGAAGAGCGCCTGGGTGGAAACCGCGGCCCTGGAGGGTTAGCCAGGCGGGCGGGCAGCCGGAACGCACTCTGCCCTCCGGCAGGGACCAGCTGTGCTGCCGAGCAAACCGGCCCAGCCCCGGGTTTCAGCTGCCACATCTCCCCCTGCAGCCACTGGGCGGGGAACCCTCTTTACGCGGAGGGACGGGGAGAAATCGCCGAGCGCGGGGCGCACATCAAGCACTCGATACTGGGTGCTGACGATTAGAACTGACGATGTACGTGAACCTGAGTGCGTCCTGCTCCCGTCCTGGCCTCCGTGGCGGGGGAGGCGAAGTGTCCTTGCCCCTTTCCTCTCTTCCCAGGGTAGAGGGAGGGAAGATGAGGGAAGGCAGAGGATCAAAGCTACTTTTAATAGCGGAGGGAGGAGTGACGGGACGGGGCGACCGTGGCTTGTGGCCTGTGTTCCGGAGGTTGGGTTGAGCCACATAGGCCACATCCGGCTCTGGCGTCGCTCGATGCTTCGACATTCCAATGAGATAAGGCTATATTCTAAACAATGTGGTCACTAAAATGTGAGCTATGTTGCTTTGGAGACCTTAAAAAAAAAAAAAAGGGCCAAGAAATTCGAGCGTAATCCAAGCACTCAAAGGGGTCGGGCAACGCGTCAGAGGCAAGCGGTCCTGAGCAGGGGCTGTTGACCACCGCTGCCCAGGGGCAGACTCTGCTGGCCTGGCCTGCCACCACAGCTTTACCGGGAAACGTCTAGTGCAGACCATCTCAGTCCCTGTGCGTCTGGCACAGGTCAGCCTGGAGAGGCAGCTGGGGCTGATCTGCACTGGCCTTGGCTTCCCTGGCAAAGTACAGAACAGAGTCCTCACCCCAAATTGTAAAGCCTTCCAGCACCCCCCTGGGCTTAGTCCAGACAGAAGAGAGAGAACTTGGCTCCCAGGAACCCTGGCACAGCCTACCCATCAAAAGAAGAAAAGCCACAGGCCACCCATCGGGTAACATGGTGCCAGAACCACTCAAGGGAAATGTGGGCTTTGAGGCAGCTCAGAATCAGAGACAGGCTTAGGGTCCTCGCCCAAGAGACCCCCCAAGCAGATCTGAGCCCTTATCCAAACATCCCTGCAACTTACAGATACACACTGGACAGTGTGGTGGAAAACACTGGACTCGGGAGCCTGACACATAATTAAGAAGATGCTAGTTTGGGGACTGGGGAGGGGGGGAAGCAGTGCATCAGGCCAAGGCAAAGTCTGAAGGGTACCATTTTACCGAGTGCCGTTCAGATGAGCTGGCCTGTGCTCAGAAGCAGAACCGACCTGGGGCAGTGCCCCCAGCCACGTACTCACAAGTCTCCACAAACAACTAAAACCCAGCCCTGCCTTTCACCTCTGTCCCTCCTGGCACCTCTCAGCTGCTTCCTCGAGGAACTTCTGCAAGGGGAGCTGCAGACCAAACCCTGTGGGCACCACTTCTGGGTTCTGCCTCGAATGACAACTTATTTTTAAATAGCATGTATGTCCTCATTTTTTTTTCCGCACCCAAAGACATCCATACCACGATTAAGTATAAGAGAAATAAAAAGTCAGGACCCTGGAAGGGAGAACAGTACAAACAGGATAACCATGGATTACAGCTACCGAGAGAGCACTGGGCTTGATTCTGAGCTTCCTAGCAGACAAAGCAAAAAGAGAGCATCATATGCTACGTGGCTCTGGTTGTGGACAGACAATGCTTACAAGTTCTGCAGGGGAATCAAAGCTTGTCCTGGCCCTAAGGCTCACAAGAAATCTTTTAAGAAACCAGGTGGCAACCTCTCCTCCCACATGCATCGAGCCAGCCAGCCTGAGTTCCAAGAGTCTCCCAACAAATGCAGAGGTGATTTTGCATAAGGTTGCTTCTTGCAAAGGACCCGAAGACATGCCACTGAAAGCCTCCTCTGGGAGGACGACTCTACAGGGCTAAGGGCACTTGCCTCCCCGACAGCGGTTTGGCTTCTCCAGGCCAAAGACTCGGCATACCTGGCATGCTAGACGATGGCACGTGCCCAAGGCCGCCCGTGCACACAGCCCTGCTCATGGCCAGACTGCGGAGTCCGTGCTACTCGCTCTTCCCGGGGCAGAGGTGTTGAAGACACAGGCACCTCCAGCTCCCACCCGTCCCCGGCCCCCACCGGTGCCGTATCGGCCAGACTTCTCGAGTGGCGTGGGGCACTTAATTCACGGTTGGCCCCTTGCCCGCCTGACGGCGCTGGCTGGCTTCGGTTGTAAGCCCTATTCCAAGCTGGCATAGACTTTCTGTTTTGTTTAAGGAAAAGAAAACAGAATAAAACCCAGAAGGCAACACTTGGATTAAGGGATGCCTATTAAAAACATGTGCAAGAGATCCAAATCCGGTAAAGGAAAAGGAGGGGGGACAGGAGGGGGAAATTCACTTTCTACGATGAATCAGAAGTGGGGAGCGGGCAAAGCCCTGAAAGTGCAAAGGCTAGAGGTCAGGACACGAATGAGGGCCTGGGCCTGGGCCCTGCTCACCTGCAGCAGGCAGCATGACCTCCCATCCTGGAGATGCCACACTCCTGTCCCAGGTACCCCCACCGTCCTAGCTCGGTTCCTGCCGCTCCCACTGCCTGGGCTGCAACCCTTCAGCCCCAGCTGCCGTGGCTGTGGAACATCCCCTCCCCGCTCTGTGCGTCTGAGCCACCGGCGTCCCCGAGGGTTGGTTCCTGCAGGCCCAGACAGCAGGGTCCCCACGCCAGTTCCAACCTATCTCATTAAGGAGGAGGACGACACAACAAGGTGTGCAGGGAAAGCAGCCCACGCTCTCTCAGCGTGGGACCAGTCTGCTGCAGCCAAGACCAGATGCAAAGTCTGAGGCCAGAGCCTCTGGCTGGTGGCTGCCTTGCGTCGTCGGGACGCCTATAATTTCTTCAGCTCACAGGAGATCAGAGCCTGAGGAGACCCTAGCCAGAGCTCTGCTCTGCAGCACGAACACCTGGAGCCCAGCCTCTTTTGGGGAAGCAGCAGTCTTCCCACTGCCCCACGCCCCTACCCCTTGCTCCTGGCAGGAGAGGAGGGTCCTTCCATGGGAGGCACTCTGGAAACCGTCACCCCAAACTCCAGTGCAGCCTCTGCCCTGGGGAACTGCCTGGTACCGCTTTCCCTCAGTCAAGGCCAAGGTCTCCCGTTAAGGCAAGAACAACTTACTCACCGGCGGGCCAGCTCCTTATCTTTTTCCTCTTTCCACTTCCCTCCTCCTTCCCCTCCATTTGGCTCAATCCTTGACCTCAATGCTTAGGAAAGCCCGGCTGACTCATCTAGCACGATGTGTAAGGGCAGGCACGTCACCTGCTCACATTCCTTCCCTGCAGGACAGAGCTGCCGGGTCTTCCCAGAGCCCGCCTCTGACAAGGAGCTGAGCTGGCGTGCAGTCGTTCATCTGGGCCCCGCCCCGCGTCACCAGAAGTGGCCTCACTGCGGCAGGAGCCTCCGTCTCTTGCCTGGAGTGGGAAGGAAATTAGGAGCGGGCCAGATGTCTTCTGTTTTCTCTCTTCCTGCATCATTTCTTTGCAGGAAATAATCAGATGTCCTGAGATGTCCCCATCCTTCTCTGCCGTCATCTTGTCTTTTATTTGCCCTGCCCATACCACTGCCCGACCTCAGCCCCCAACTGTCCCCGCAAGTACTCTGAGGGTGCCCCTGAACTCCCGATGTCACCTCATAGGCCTCTCCTTCCAGGCTGCCCACTGGCCTCCCTCCCCCCTGGTTGCTGGGCTCAGCCCTCCCCTCGACCCTCGGTCTCTTCCCCAACCTCCTCCCTCCCAGGGGGCCCCATCGGTCCCTCTCTGGCCTGCTTTCCTTCTCGAGCTGGGTTTCCCTCTCCCAGCTCACCCACTCCCAGGACTTCAGCCGGACCTCTGTCAGCGTCTCCAGGGATCTTACAGATGGCCGACAGGTTATAGGAGAAAGTGTTGCAGCAGCGCTCAGATCTGTGAGCAAAGGCTCAATCCAACGGGCTCCCTTCCGCAGGACGGCTCGAGGCCTTACCAAGTGAGTGCCCTGGGCGCCCTGGGGGAGCTACGGCACAGGCTTTCCAGACTCAGGTGATGACAAAACCCCATCTCCCTGACCCCCGTTTGGGAAAGGCTGCCCGCAGGCTAATGGCTGCCAAGTCGCACGGCCACCACCGCATCTCTCCTGATGGCCCAGCTGCCTCCTGGACACAGGCGTTGGCAACTCATTGCCACCTTCCGCCCCAGGCCCATCCCAGCTCCTGGATGTCCTGCCTCACCATCTCCCCAGGTAAAGCTGGCCGGTAAGCGCCCGCTGACTGGCCTGCGGCCCTCTCACTGGCCCTCCCAGCCCCACTGCCATCTCTCCAAAGCATCCATCTTGGTCTCCTTCAGTTTAACAGCTTCCTAAGGGTGGGTTGTTGTTGTTGTTGTAATTTTGGGGAGTGGGGTTTGGCCACCAGCCATTTCCCCTAGACTTCAACTTCTATACAGCGGCTGGGTTAATCTTTATGAAGCTGTCATCAGATAACCAACTACCCTTCCTCCAGCGACTTCATTCATAGGCAAGACAGGAGTCACTGAGTGTGGCATTCAGGGCTCTGTGCTCAGTGCCCCACAGCCTTGTCAGCCTCATCTGCCCCCTCATCCCGACCAACCACAACAGCAGCTGTCCTCTGAGCTCACCCTCCCCTTTCATGCCCTTCCTCTATCGGCAATGTCCTTCCCTCCTTCTCCGGCTCCCAGTGTCCCATCTGTCCTTCTGGGGCCAGCTCACACATGCCACCATGACTCAGGTTTTCCTACATGATCCGGCACTTTCCTCCTTGGCCTCTACGGCTCCCCTTCTACCTGCTCTCTTGGCCCCTGGCATAACACCTCACAGGGGGACACAGAGCCCTTCCGCCCCCCCCATCGGACCGCAAATGCCCACGTGAACGCCCCATGTCAGTACCTACTAGCAACACAGCAGAGCTGACTGAACGAATGAATTCCATAGGGACACCGGCCAGCCTGGAGGCAGGTCCCCCGGGGGTGCCGTCACTGCCTTCTCTGGACCCTCCGGCTACTTCAACTGCACCCACTTCTTGTCTGTGTATTACATTTACTCCTGCCTTACCGACGCCCCACGAAGTCACAGCACCTTGACGGCAGGGTCTGTGATGCCTCCCTGAGCCCGCACTGGGACTGGCAGGAAGTGCCTGGGGCATCCACGAGGAAGGAGGTGACAGGCTGGCCGGCAGCGCTCTCACCCAGGCTCCCCAACGCGAGAACCGCCCTCAACAACAAGTACCCTTCTAGAGCTTTGTCTGAGGAGGGGCTGCTGACGGGGGCGCTGGTCTAAACGATGCAGGAAGACCGTGTCCTGCTGCAGACAGGGGCCCCTGCTCTGGGTCCCGACGGCCTGAGTTCGAAGCTTCTTCCTTTACTAACGGCGCGACCTGGCATGAGTGAGGGAACCATTCTATCCCTTGGCCTCCTAATCAGGAAAGTGGAAAATTTAAGACCGCTATCTTACGCAGCGGTGTGAACCCTGGGTTAACAAGCAAGAAGTGCCCCGAACAACACTAAGTTGTCGAGAAATGTTTGCCATTATCATCGCCATCATCCATCCCCCTCCAGCTAGGATGCCAGGGGTCGGTGAGATTTCCTGGGTAGGAATGAAGCCAGTAGTTTTGAAGGGGTGAAATTGGGGGTGCCGGGGCCCCTCCGGCAAAGAGGAAGCCCTGATGTCTCAACACGAGTCCTGCCCCTGACTCATCAGCTGACTCGTCCGCCCTGCCGCCCCGTTCAGGTGTTCCCAGCAGACGGCGCCCACTCTCCACCCACCAGGGCTATTCCTTCCCTTGGAGAAATGACCTAAGAATTCTCAGCCCTCAGACAAGGGGCCTGAGGAATGGGGCAGCAGGGAGGGAGAACTGAGTCAATGGGACACCCCTGCCCCCGGTCCAAGTTCAAAAACCATCTTGTCCTGATGCACACAATCTAGAAGGGAATTCCCAGCAAACTACCACCCGGGACAACTTTCATTCTGAACCACTGAGTCAGGCAGCACGGCTTCAAAGACAAGGGGCTGCCCCGGAGTCTCTGGACTCACAGGGCTGCTCGGCCGAGGGGCGGGGGAGCAAAACGGCCCCCAAGTGAAATTTAAACCAGCCAACCTCAAAAGCTGGAAACCCAGAGTCGAGTTCACAGTCCTGGACTTTAATTTCTCAAGTGTTAACACAGCTTCTAGCCTTCAGAGATTGTTTTTAATAACTCAGTCGGTCCTTTCACATCAGGAATGTGACCTTCCCTCTGCAAAGCCCAACACTCACAGTGACATTATTTTACAAAGACGTTAGAACAGATTCGCCCAAAGTCACATTTCACACTGCCCACTCGTCAGCCTGTATGAAAGGGGTTTCAGGCATCTCCCAATATTCCAAATGCTTTTCTTCATCTGATGCTATCAGTCAAGGACTGGAAGCAACTGGGAATAAAGGCCAGGTCGCCCCCCACCCCCACCCGCTCTGATTCGCCAAGCTTGGATATTAACTCTTCCTTTTCCTGAGCCACAAATCAAACCCCAGCAGTCAAGGCCCAGGCGAGATCAAACTCACATTTTTCCGAAACTACCAGACCAGTGCGCGCGTGCGCGCGCGCACGCACACACACACCCACACACACACACACACACACCCTCAATAAAAACAGAGTGGCTGTTTCATGTGTCCTTTTCATTTGCCCTGCGCAGGAGCTGAGGGGCGCTCCCGGGGCGCAGAAGCCAAGCGCTCGCGGACGTGATGGCCCAGCTGCTCCAAAGCATCACGAGAGCAGGCGAGACGACGATGGCGGCGTCTAAACACGGGCGTGCGTTTACAAGATAACAAGAAGAAGGAAAAAGACGGGCGGACGCTGTGATCGCCGCTGGCGAGGCCCAAACACACACGCTGACCCGCACACATCAGAAGGACCGTAACGACACATACGCAGCGTGGGAGGGTGGGGAGGTGACGGGCGATTGGGCTTTTCCCCCCAATTTCCTTGTACCTTGTTATTTCAAATAAAAAGTACATGGGGTGCCTGGGTGGCTCAGTCAGTTAAGCATCTGCCTTTGGCTCAGGTCATGATCCCGGGGTCCTGGGATCGAATCCTGCATCAGGCTCCTTGCTCAGTGGGGAGTCTGCTTCTCCCTCTGCCCCTGCCCCTGCGCGCTGTCTCTCAGTCTGACAAATAAAATCTTTTTTAAAAAATAAGCTATAAAAAATAAACAAAAAGTACAGAATTATGAGATGAAATTCTCGTATGAAATCCAAAGTGTCTCTTGAAACCAGCCGACAGAAGTCGGGGGGCTGCAGTCCCCTCTGCTGCCCGTGGCTTTGCATCAAACCACACGCGTACGCTTGGCTGACCACAGCTTCTCGGCTCCTGAGCACAAGGTTTGGGGGATTTTCATTCACTCACGTCTGACTGCCACCCAGGGGAAATACAAACCCAGCACATGGTCGCCTTTTTCCTGCCACCACTGCTCTCAGGTTACCCTGTTCTGTGGGTGACCCCAGAATCACTGTAATCAGAAACCTGATGGGTTGAGCTCAGCTGATGGTGGGGGTGGGGGGGAGAACCTTGCCATCGGCCCCCTCCCCACACCGGCCACCAGCCAGCACTGCAGCTAGGGGGGTGACAGTCCCAGGGGTGAGGAGATACTTACCCAAATTATTGTGTGCTGGGGACATCGGATTCGGGGATAGGTTTGGAGAACCTGTGAGGTGAAACACAGTTGTGAGGATAGAACATTCTTGGCTTAGAGAGCCGAATTACTGAACACCTGCGTCAAGACGGGGGCAGCTCAACGGAGCAGGAAGATAACCCTGGGGTGAGCCTTCAAGGCCCAGAAGGAGCCCTGACCCGTGTCCTTGCTCGACTTTCTGTCCCTGGGTCACAGTCTTTGCCTGTGGCACACACGGATTGGGTCACCTCAGAGGTCTCTCCCAGGACTTGATGGTGTGAGGGTCCTGACCGAGCCCATGGCACATGGCACGGGTCTCCCTGGCAGCTACGCCCCTGGGGAAACGAGACAGGCAGGGAAGGCCCTCTGCCCAGCTTCACTCAAAGGCCCCGGCCACGGAGTCTCGCCCTCCTGCACCGAGAGGCTCGCAGCTGCCCATCCCCAATCTAGCCCCTTCCCTAGGTCTCAGGAAACTCAGCAAGCTGCCTCAGAAATCCCACAACTCTGCAACCAGACCGACGTGTGAGGGATGATGCTGCCCGTGGGAAAATGTCCAAACCTACCCAATGCTCCCTGCCCGGCTACTTTCTCTCCTCCCCTCGCTCCCAGGAAAAAAAAAAACAAAAAACAAAAACGCATAGCATCGGTCTCCAGAAATACCAAGCGGCCCCTCTCCATGGAGGAACTGGGCTCATCCCTGCATCCTGTCACCAGAGGCCTGGGGTCAGTTATGCAGGAACGGCCCTGTGGGGGGCGCACTCCCCCAGACCTGCCAGACCGCCTGCAGAGGCGCCTTGAGCTGTTAATGGGGGTCTCTCCTGCTCCCCACCTCAGCTGTAACCTCGTGGAGGGTGAGGGATGAGCCGCAGGCTTCTTTTCCTGCTCCAGAACCCAACCCATCAGGGGATGAAGAAAAGTCTTGGAAGACACACAGCTTCCGAGTTGGCCCCGGAGTCCCGGCATGCTACCCGCATATCAGCTGGGGGATTTTAGCAAAGTGGTTTCACCTCTTTAAGCCTTGATTTCCCCCCCTTCAGGTATAAAATGGGGATAATACCATCCATCTTGTGATTCGTAGACATGAAGGGTGGTCGTTCGTATACAAATGGCTGTGCTGTGACTGGCACACAGCAGGCACGCTATAAATGCTGGTGTCCTGTTTGGTGGCAGCCCAAATCAAGAAGGCCCGGGAAGGCCTGGACTGGAAGGGCACATGTGCGTGTTAGGGAAGCCACAGGGCTGGACAAGGTGGTCCTCGGACCCCAACTAGGGTCACTATCACATCTCAGCAGCCAAGACAGCAACTCCACTGGTTTCCAGGTGGATGACGTTGAGTCAAGAACAGAGGATAAGCAGGAGACCCCACCGACCCACCCACTGGCTGGGGGTCCCTAAAGCCCAATGTCCACCTCTGACAGATCGCTGACGGCCACAACAGGGCTCCGCAGGTACACTGATGGGGGGAGAGGAAGAAAGAAGGGGGGACAGAGGGAATGGGGCAGAAAGGGAAGGCGGGGGGGTGGGAGAAACGAGAGCCAAGCGGGGAAAGGGGGCTGGCTGCTCATTCTGTACTCGGACCCTCTCCTTTGGTCTGTTTTCTTTGACAGCAGTAATCATTCTGCGAATGGGAAGAACAGCAAGGAGGGGAGAGAAAGGGAGAGAAGCTGTGAGGCGCCTGGAGAGATGCTGCTGAGCGGGCCAGCTTGCTGCGCCGGCATTTCAGAGCTGCGAGCTTGCAGCGGTCGCTTGGCATCGAGGACAGGAAGGCCTTCAATGCGTTCCATCTGGGTCTCTGCCGTCCGCCACTCGCAGGGCTGTGCGCTAAGCGCCCCCCCCCCCCCCCCCCCCCCCCCCNTCAAGCAACTAGGTTCACAACGAACGGGCAAGTCTCCTTCGTGCTTCTTGCGGGAACCGCACACCCTCTTCTGGGCTGTGGGCAAGGGCGGGGGGCTCAGCCTCGTGCAGCGGCTCCGTGTGGCCCAGGCATGCCCGCTGTCATCGGGACGGGGACAGCTGCTCGGCCCGCTCCTCCTCCTCCCCCAACCACACACAACGAGCGCACATTCTATGTGGCAGCTGGGGTTCAATTCAAGGAGCCACTGGTTTGGAGCCAATTTGGTCCCATAACAAATGACGCAGGAACATCTGGAGATGGGGCTGGAGACACGCGGGCTGGGTCCCTCGTGGCAGGAGTACATAGATCACCTTTGGTCACTACACACAAATAGAAGCTTCGGGGCCTCCCCTGGTGAAGACCCTGCCTCCGTGCCGGCTCTCCTGAACCGTCTCGGGCGATCAAGCCCACCCACCAGCCAATTGCCAGCAGCACCTCACTGGGGCACAGACTCTGCCGAAAGCCCGCGGGAACTCCCGGCCACCCCGGAAGCCCCGAAGGACGGTCTTCCTGCGTCTCCCCTCTCTCCAGCCGCACTGAGCGCTCAGCGCCCCCAGAAGGCACCAGGCTGCCCTGCCCACGCACCCCACGACTCTGCCCGGCATACCCCTTGCTGCCCCGATGGCTTGGCAGACACCGCCATCTCCAAGACGCAACTCCAGAGACAGCTACACCGTGAGGCACTGCTCGGCCCCAAAACCCTCCTCCCCAACAGCATCGGCCCTCCCTGTGCCCGATGACACGTGGCGTCCTCCGTCAGGGCATGTAACTGCCAGTTGTCTCCCTCCCACACTGTGAGCAGCTCCGGCCCCTCCTCTATCCCCAGCGCCTGGCACAGTGCCGGGCACAGAGACGCTGCTCTGTAAATGTGGGACAGAGGGACAGAACAAGGGGCGGGGAGTGCGGGCAGCACTCGGCTGGGATGAAGGCTCTGACCTGCGTCCATGCTGTGGTTCATCTGGTGATCGCTGGTCTCACCATCTTCACTCAGGTAGCCAGGGGGCGGGGTTTCTGCGAATCAGAAGGAAGGTGGTTCTCGAAACGGCCTCCACGGTTTGGCTCGGAGAGCCCTGCCGCACGCATCACAGGCTCGCGCCACTCTGCCAGCGGCAGGTGCTGGAGGAACTCTGGCCCGAGGAGCAAGGGCACCGGCTCCTGGATCCAGTGGTCCTCACGCCCTTCAGTCCCTGGACGTCGGCTGGATGGCGACCACCTCTGTTCATGCGGCCCTGACTCCCAAGACTGACGTGCCTGTTCCTAGAGCCTCTGCCAGTTTAACTGCTCCCCACCCTGGAAGGTCAGGTGTGAGCCCCCCGCTCTGAGGAGGCCATGGACTTGCCTCAGCCTTGTCCATCTCTGTCCTCCCAAGGACAACCACCTCATGCCGCCCTCGGGCTCTGCTATCTCCTCCTGCACGGACACCTTGTTTTTCTCGTCCCTTTAGGGGACGTCTTGGCTTCCCCAGGGGGCCACAAGCTCAATGATAGCAACAACTGTGATCTATTTCTCTGAATGACCCCAGACGGTGACTTAACTTTCCTAGGTTTGCTCAGTGAACACTGGGACCTACCCCCAGGGACCAGCACCACCCATGAAGAACCTGGGAAGGCTGGGTCTGGAGAGGGTCTCTCCCAACGCTCTGGCCCTGCGCACAGGCCCGTGGTTAACCTCAGCACGGCCAAGGGCCAACTCACTCAGGGGGAGAGCCTCCTCCAAATCAGAGCGCTCTCGGAAAGGCAGGCGGCAGGATTCCGGCCCCTGGGACCAGCCCAAGTGCCGCCAAGCAGTTTTCCTGGACGCCCCAGTGCTGGTGATTCACACGTTATTTGCATGTAAACGAGGGGCTTCTAAAAACATCTGCACTCTGACAGCTGAGCCTGCTTTCTCCCCCGGCAGTAAGAACTCCACGCGGGGCCTCGGCTCCCACCCAGGCTGCAGCCCCCCAACCAGGCTTACTTACTTAGGGGCCGGATCTCTGCACCGGCTGCCCAGCCCTCGGCTCTCCCACGGCTCCCCCACGGCTCTGCAGGCCCCCAGACCGTCGGGGGATCCTGTCCCAACCCCAGCCTCGGCCGCGAGGGCGGTGAGAGAAACACAGCGCTGCTATTTCCGCTTCCAAAATAAATGCCTGCCCCGAGCCCGGGCGGAAGGGTCACGCCGCCGCTCCTCCGTGCCAAGAAAAGCATCATTAGTGAGCGGGGAGCCAAGGCCACGGGTCCTCTCCCGGCGGGTGTGCGGTTCTGAGTCAGGGGCCCCCAGGGCCAGTGCTGTGTGCAGAGCGGGGACGGGGCCCAGGAGGACCAGGAGAGCTGCGGGGAGGGGGGGGACCGGTGTCTGGGCTGCCGGCGCCTACCTGGAATATTGCTCTGGGGCTCGATGCCCGCGGGGAAGTTAGTGTTCTCGGGGATGGAATGGCTGTAGTCATCCAGCGGGGGGAACTCGGCCGGGATCTCTGTGTGGCGTGGGACCAGCACAGGAGGTAGAACTGTCCGGAAGAGCAGAGGCGGGTCAGTGTCAAGGCCAGGTTGGCACCAAAGCCCTCCAAGCGCTGCACACATGTACGGCAGACCCTACCTCCCTGGGAAGGGGGAGGAGAGGACAGCCTGTGGCTGCAGACCCGCCCCCCACCCCCGGGGAGAGGCGGCGCCTACCTGGGGTCTCTACCCTCTGATAGTGGTAGGGATTCACGCAGACCTCGTCCTTCTTCATGTTGAAGGCGAACTCACACAGCTCCATGGCCCGCAGCTCATGGTGGCTGTGCAGGTCCGGCCATCGCCACAGACGGCAGTAGATGACATGGGGGAGCCCCTTCCGATGGGACACCTGCAGGCGGCCATCCAGGGACCTGTCAGGACGGGGCGGGCGAAAAGGAACAGCGGAGTGCATTTGGCTGGTGTTCTCCCTGGGATGGCCCCGCACGGCTGCCTGTGGTGAGCTCCCCGCAAAGCCTCAGGGAGGCCGCCCCCACCCCTCACTTCTCTGAGCCGCCCAGGGCCCGGGGTCAGCGACTCCCGCAAGGGCTGGCAGGGATCCCAGGAGAGGAACGCAGAGGCCCACCAAGGAAGGCCAAGGGCCTCCCCGGGCGGGCAGGGTGGACCTTGACAGCGCCAGGACCCGGGGTGGGTTCTCCATCCCTCGACCCCCCATAGGAAGGGAATGGCACTTGACTCATGCTCTGAAAAGGTCCATGGGCCAGGCCGAGGCGTGCAGAGGGGGTCAGGGCTGAGCAAAGAAAATATGAGTTCTTGAGGACCCCAGCGATGCTGTGAAGTGACAAAGCGGGGCCTCATCTAACCCCTCCCAGCACTCGCTCGGCCCCTCCCCCCACCTGAAAAAAAAAAACAAAACGAGAAAAAGCCCTGTCCCCATTAGTTGGTATTTGTGAGGAGGCAGGGAGGGAAAGAGGGCAACTGAAGGGAACTGTACATGCTAAAAGCCTACAGTGCCAACCTCTCAGGTATCCCTTTCAGGTTGAGGGGGTCACCCAGGTATCCCCTTCCACGGTGCGCTCCTAGTTCAGAGCCAAGGCCTGATGGGTGGTGCAGGAGCTAAGTAGGAACAGAGCTTCCAACTCGACACCAGGCTGAGTTCTGCAACTGTCCCCAGCCTGGCTGGACCAAACACCACAGCCCAGGACGGGGCCCTGTCCCTGTGCAAACAGTGTCTTGTCTTCTGTAGTGGCCTGGGCTCAGAGCCGCTGTGACCTGGCACCCCCACCTCTCAGGCCAGGCCAAATGCAGTCCCTGACCAGCAGCATGGGTCCACGGAAGTTTGCTAAAAAGGAAGAATCTCAGAGGCTTCTCCAACCTACTAAATCAGAATCTTCCTCTTTATAAACCCCCCAGGTGAGGTGCATGAGAAGAAAGGCAGAGCGGGGTACAGGGCCTGACCCCTGGGACCTCAGCAGTGGCAGGTGAGCTCTCGCCAAGACTCAGGTAGGGGGGTGGGAGGCTTCTGAATACGACGTCCAGTGTCAGACAAGTGAGGAGATCCTGTTCACACAGTTCTTCATTTAATAAATCTTTTGTGAGCTCCTGCTATGTGTGGCACAAGGGACACAGTGGGGAGGGATGAGATGTCATAGTCAAACAGGCCACAGAGTGGTCCCCGCTCCCATGGAGCTTCCAGTCCAACAGACAAGACCGATATTAATAACACCATCACACACAGCTACAGTCACAAACTATGCAAGTATTCAGAAGGAAAAGTGCAGGGAACCACAAGACACTGGGGACCTTGCTCTACTGAAGGGCTGGACAGGGCACCTCGGAGGTGGTGAAGTCTAAAGGACAAGTAAGAACTAACTAGACAAAGGCACATGGGAGGAGGGCGTTCCATGCAGGGGGAAGGTCATGTGCAAAGGCCCTGTGAACAGTGGAAAATATGATAAGGAGGAAGAACAGAAGGCAGGCCAGAGTGAGAGGAAAGAAGGAAAGAACTGGTTATGAGATGAGGCAGGAGAATGGGCAGGGGAGAGGGCAGGGTTGACTCTGCAGGGCCTTGGGATACAGGATAAAAGGTTCTGCCTTTTTCCTAAAAGCCATAGGGAGTCCCCGAGATGTTTCAGTGGAGTGTGTGTGCACGTGTCCGTGCACAAGACCCGCTGCGTGAGACTCCCGGGAGCCCGGACAAGACTGGGGGCCGTGGGAGTAGACAGTGAGTGGAGGTGCACGTGAATAAAGAGGTACCCAACGGCGGGCCGACTCTGCCTACAAGAAGGGCCACGCTAGGGTCCCTCTGGTCAGCGGGTGCAGCTTTTCTTAATAGCTGGGTGGGGCCAGTGGAGAAGCATTTGCGCGCTCTGCCTTCCCTCGGCCCCCACCCAGGACTGAGGGCACCCATTTGCTGAATAAACAGAATCAATGGGCACTCTGGGAGGGAGGGCCTAGCCAGATGCAACCAGAAGCACCAACCGGAGAGAAAGACGCAGAAATCCAATCAACTCTTTAAGACCCTGGCCTGGGAATGGGGAGGGGACAAAGGTCAGAGCAAGACTTAGTTACAGGGATTGACAGGGAGCTGCTGACAAAGGGCATCTCCAAGGATGTAATTACCTCCCTCCCGTGGGGCCCCAAACCAAGGAACCCCTCCAGCCAAAAAAACAGTAATTACCAGGCAGAGCAAGAGAGGACAGCCTGGGACTCGCCCCCCCGCCTCCCCCGGCAGAGATGGAGGACTAGAGGATGTGGAATCATGCGGCCTGGGGTCAAGAGGAGGTTCTCCTCTCCCAGCTGGGAGACCCTGGGCAAGTCATGAGGTCTCTGGGACCTTCAGGTACTTCATCTGGAAAATGCAAAATCCACCCCCCACCCCGCCCAGTGCCCCCCGGAAGTGCTTTGTGAAAAACATCACCCAGCCAGCGTGACTACTCCCGGGGACAGCAGCCCTGGGTCAATGGGGTGAGTTATCCAGCTGAGGAGGAGAGAAAGGGAGGGTGGGAAGGGAGGAGTGGACAGGGTTACTCAGCTGCTCCCATTCTCTTGCAAAGCCACCGTCTGCAGGTGAAGCCACCATCAGCCAGCTGGACGCTGTAGGGCCTCTTCAGAGGAGGCCCTGGAGAAAGGCTCAGGTGGGACTGGGGCTATGGGGGGGCTCCCTCCCCCCCCACCAGGCTGATCAAAGGGGGTTACCCTCTGGTTTTAAAAAATCACAATAACACAGGGCAAGAGCGGGGGCAGTGAAGGACAACACAAGAGAAGCGTCTCAGTTTCCATGGGGCAGACGTGCTAAGAGAGTGAGTGCAAGGCCGAGCTCCCCGACAGCTCTATCAGCTCTATACCCAGCGGCAGGAGCCTTTAGGAAGGGAAGGGGGAGGGGACAGAATGCTCTGGGCACTCCTGATGAGGAGGGACCCTCACACACAGCCCCAACATCAGAAACCCCCAGAACCAGGACACTCAAGTCGGGCACTTCACTCCACAGAGATTGGAGTGGACCCAGGACCTCACACCTGCTCAGGAGCCTGCGAGGGGCAAAAGGGCACAGAGTGGGCAGACATGGGACGGCCACACAGACGTGCAGCTCTGACATGATACAGGTGACGGGGCCAAGGTCTGCGCGTGAGGTGGGCTGTGACGGGGTCGCTACGGGTTTTTGCAGTTGAGGGATGGGAAGGAGCACCTGGGTGGCGGAGGGGGACAGATGTATTGCATCTGTAGGCTGAGAACTTCAGTTTGCCAATTCCTCATCCATTCCTTTCTGCATTTCATGGGCCGTTTCCTCTTGGGGATAAAGTGCTTGGCTGTCTCCCCAAAGAATTATGGCATAGAAGGTTCCAGGCAGAGAGGAAGGAAGGGGGAGAGAGGGGGACAGAGAGTAAAGGGGAGGGGGTATGAGAGTGGGTAGAAGAAGGTAGTGGAGGGAAGGAAGAGAGGAAAAAGGGAGGGGTAAGGCACAGATGAAGGGGGAGGGGAGGAGGGAGGGGAGGAAGGCAGTAAGAAATGTCCTTCCAACAAATACAACAAACTGAAAGGATGCGTCTATCTCTGTCCTGCCCGAGATAACAAGTAGGAGAAGCCAGCAGACAAACATGGAAAGGTAGCCAAATGGGAACAGATGTCAGAGTGGAGTGAGTGGAAACCAAGCCATCTATCAGTGGAAGCCAACAAAAGTGATTCCATTTGTGCCTCCAAACCTGGGAAAGACTCAGGAATTGGAGGCACCAGGCACTTCTCAAGATCCCGAACACAGGAGGGTGGGTTGAAAGTCTATGGAAGAGCTGGTCAGATCAGCTTTCCTCCCCGAGCCCCTCAAGCAGGACCTCCCCAGTCCTGTGAGAGACAGGTCTGCTCACTGCAGAAAATGAACCGGGGTGCAGGGTCCGGCGAGGGCTGGAAACAGGATGCTGTGAACCATCTCTTGCTCACTCGGTACCCAGGACAGTGACAGGCAGGCGCAAGTCCCCCGCCCCCACCTGTTGGAGAAATTAAACAGCTCAACCCATAAGACACGCAATCCTGACATTTGGGGAACCCCCAACAAAATGGCCTTGTTCCTGCCAGCTCACCCTACAGGGAGGTTCACCTGCCAATACCAAACACAGAGCATTCAATCTGTTTCGTACGGCTTCACTCGTAAATACGAATGCACAGCCAGAATCCTCAGCCATTTAAAGACGGCCTCTAACAAAAGGCACGGGGACCAAAATAAGTGGGGGAGAAGAAGGAAGTCTCAGACAATGCAGGGAGCAGAGAAACTTTCAAAGAAAATGAAACAAAACTACTCTCAGGGAGACAAGATATTGCAATCCTAAAACCGGAACATTTACAAAGTATTATAAAAAAAACTTAGAGGGCGCCTGGGTGGCTCAGTTGGTTAAGCTTGTGACTCTTGATTTCGGCTCAGGTCGTGATTTCATGGGTTGTGGGATGGAGCCCCGTGTTGGGCTCTGTGCTGGGCATGGAGTCTGACGGGATTCTCTCTCTTCCTCTGCCCCTCCCCTCACCCCTGCCCTCTCTCCACTTCTCAAAAACAAAAACAAAAAAAACCCAAAAACTTGGAAATAAAATAACATAATAATAAATAAATAATAAAAATAAGTTAAAAATTCTGGAGAGACTTGAGTTTTTCAACTATACACATGATTTATCGATTCAGTTTTAAAAAAATCAAGGGAAGCCCAGTGCCCAAGGCAGCATGGTAATGGCAAAACCACTGAGAAACACACCAATGGAGCCTAACGGAGCCCCGAAATAGTCACGTGTATACGGACAGCTGATGTTCAACAAAGGACCAAAGAGAATTTAGGAGAGAAGGGATTGGTCCACAAACGGTGCCAGGACTAGATATCCATATGCAAGACAAATGGCCTTCAACCTACACCTTGCACCCTATCCAAAAATTAATGGAAATGGGTCCTAATACAGAGCCTGAAACTACAACTACAAGAAGGCATCTTTGTGGCCTTGGGCCGGGCACACGTGCCTTAGATAACACATTAGACGCACGTTCTGCTAAAAAAGAAAGTTGACCAGTTGGACTTTCATCAAAATGTAAGCTCCTGGTCTTTGAACGACATCGTTAAGAGAAGAAAAAGCCACAAGCTGGAAGAAAATATCTGCAGGGCCTCCATCTGATAAAGGACCTGCTTCTGGAATATATCGAGAACCCCAAAAACTCAATATTAAGAAAACAACCAACCCGACTATAAAAACAAAAACAAGAAAACAGGTAAAGGATTTGAACAGACGCGCCACAAAAAGATATAAAGATGGTAAATGAGGCACATGACATAATGCTCGACACCACTAGTCATTAGGGAAGTGCAGACTGAAACCACGCGGAGACACCACTTCATAATTGTTTGAACGGCTGCAATTAAGGGCCGTGCCACACGCTGGTGAGGGCAGGGAGCGCCTCGAACTTCAGACGTCACTGGTGGGCACGTATAATGGTGTAACTACTTCGGGAAAACAGTTTGGAAGCTCAAAACAGTTCTTAAAAAGTTCAAAACCTAACCCTCCCACATGACCCGGCCGTCCCACGGAGTGTTTCCCCAAGAGGAGAGAAAGCATCTGTCCGTGAGGCGACTCGCGTCCATAGCAGCTTTACCAGTAACAGCCCCGAACTGGAAATCACCCAGTGTTTCTCAGCAGGCGAATGGACAAACCGGGATCGATCCACCCAAAGGAACACTACTCAGCAGTAACGATGAAGGACCTGCTGATACCCACAACACGGCCGAATCCAGAAACCGTCAGGCCGAGCGAAAGAAGTCAGACAGGATTCTGTTTCTGTCACGTTACGGAGTAACTTAAAGGAAAAACGCAAACTTCCCTAGGGTGACAGAAAGCAGATCCGAGGTTACCTGGGGTCGGGGTGAGGGGAAATGAGTGCGGGCAGATTCAGGGTTAAAGGCTATGGAGACGATTTCCACAGCAAGGGTGGCTTCACAGGTGTAGACAGATGGCAATATTTCTCAAATAGTTCACTTCAAATATGTGCAGTTTGTTGCACGTCAATTACACTATTATTCAAAAAAAAAAAAAAAAAAAAGAAGGGCAAGAGCTTTGGGGCTTTGGACTTGGATAAACCTGGATTCAAAGACTGACCGTGCTCGAGAACCGTATAAACTTCATCAAATTGCCTCAGGCCTTGGTCTTAATTTTTTTGCCATCTGAAATGTAAGCCCCTTTATTCAACTGCTGGGAAGACCCGGGATCCTCGGTCAGAAGGCCTTCGGCAGAGCGCTGGAAACAATCCTTGTTTCCCACTGTCACTATTGTTCATGCTTCTTATTGCCTCGGTCACCGGGACAGCACCTGGTCAAGTAAGGTGCACAGGAGGGAGCTCAGAAACCCCAGCCCTCTCCCTGGCTCGGACACCGGGGTGCACAGCCACGCCGGCCACAGGGAGGCTTCGGTTGGCCTGGTGCTCCTGATGTCTGCAGGTTTCTGTGCTCCTCTGCTCAGAGCAGCCCCTGCAACTGTGCTGGCGGGGGGTGGGGGGAGGCAAGGCCTGTGAGGACGGTACGCTGGTATGTCCGAGACGCTGGGCTCCTGGCCTAGGATCACACAGCAGTCTGCGTCGGGCTGCGGCTAAAGACAGTCCTCTCAGCTGCCAGGCTGGGCCCCAATGGCAGGGAGATGGTCACGCTCTCCAGCTCACGAGCACGTGACCACCAGCCTGGCTTGGCAGGATTTTCCAGAAGTCATCTGGTCCATGCCCCTGCTTCGGGGCCATTCCCTTCTTCTCATGCATCGGCAACTACTCCTGTTGGTGCGGGGTCTGGGCTGCCCAGAGCCAGCCCTGGCGATGTTCCTTCTCATTCCCTCCATCCCACTCGAAATCCTCGCCGATGCTTACCACAGCCCGGAATAGCGAATCAGGGGTTCCAGCTGCTGGATCTAATGCAGCTGATGTGTCCAGTACACACCCTCCCAAGCTCCCAGGGCACCGGGCCCATGTTAAGTAAATCCAATAAATAGGTCTTAGTTCTGAGCCGACGTTACCATGAACACGCTCCGTGGCAGACGAGGGTCTATCTATGACCCACTCTGCTCCCTGAGCCAGCCCTTCCGTGTAGCCCAAACCAGTGGCTGGGACTGAGCGCACAGTCCCAGGAACCGGCCTCTGGGCCTCCTCCCCGTTCATGATGGAGATCTCTTCCCACACCCAGTGGCTTCCCGATGAGAGACCTCCAAGTCTTTCTCCAGCAACCCTCTCCAGCTCCTCTGACAGAGGTTTTAATCCTTAAATATATTCTTCACCAGCCGAACCATTTCCTGTGGCAGGAAATTAGGTTTCCTCCCATTGGCTCCAAGTGGGACCCATAAAGTGTCCCAAAATGGTGGTGGGAGCCACGGCCAAGTATGTGGCCGTGCCAGAGCTCAGGGCTGACAGTAAGGTAGAGCCGGCCAGAGCGCTCCCGGGGGACAGGGTGGGGCCGGAACTGCCACCTGCCACAGGCCATTCCCATCCTCCGTTACCACCGATCTGCGACCCACAGCCATCCGGGGCCCAGCATGAAGTACCGGAGGATTTGGACATGGGGGTCCGGCAGAAGACTGGAAGCAGAGCACGTACGTTCCAGAAACACGCAAGATCTATTCAGCACGAGCCGCGCGCCAGGCACGGTGCTACTACATGAGAATACAAAATATGGCACCACCCCCGTCTACCCTGCGTCCACCTAGCTCAGAGAACTGAAGGGGCTTGCCTGAGTCCTATAACCGCGCAGGGCAGGCCCGGGATTCAAACCCAGGCCAGCGCAGAGAAGCGGAGAAGAGGGAGGGTAAACACGGCTTCTGCTGTCCCACACTGCAGGCCTGTCAGGGAAACGGGCCTCTTACCAACCAGCAAATACTGACCGAACTCCTCCCAGATGCCAGGCAGGAGCCAAAGAAGCGAACACAGAGTGAGTTTGTTAACACCATCCTATTTCAGTCGAAACCGATGTTATCGAACACACGTGATACTAACCTCTTTCTAGCTTCTTTCAGAGATAAGCTTTCTTTTTTGACTTGCTTATTGAGTACTAATAGTAACAACAGTGCCAGAAGTTACTCCTACTACCGTGTGCCAGGCACGGTGCTGGTCTCTCGACAGCTGTGGCAGATTGAATCAGTCTCCTTCTCTGTATCCATGACCTTAGCTGGGTGGCTCCCCTGCCCCTCCTACCACGGCTACAGTGTACTTCCTAGGCCCTTGACCTTGGGCTAGGCTATCGACTCGCTTTGGCCCAGGGAACACGCACAAAAAGGTCAAGAGCCATTGTGTGTTTCTGCTTGTCCTCTCGCGTCACTTCGAGAAGAGCTTCCCCAGAGAAGCTGCCGCCCCTCCGCCCGCGCCCAGGATCGAACACAGGGGAAGCGGACTGAGCCAAACCTGCACAAGGCACCAAGCCCGGGCGAGCCACGGAAGCCCGAGTCAGCCCCAAAACGGCTGTTTGAAGCTGCTGAGATTCTGGAGTGTTACCCAACACTAGCTGACTGACACGCCACCACCGGTCTTCCAGATAAACTTGCAAGTATCATTATCCTCACATCCTGCTGGAGAAAAAGAGCACTGACAAGGTTTCCCAACTTGGCTAAGGCCCAGGGTTAATATAAAGTGAAGTCAGACTATGTGACGCTCTTCTCCCTAACTCTAAATGGGGCATCGCGGCTATTTTCTGACCTTGAAGAGGACACGGAGATGAGACTTAACCATTTCAGAAGGACTTAGTTTTTGTTTTTGGAGGACAACCTACCTATATGCTTTCAGAGTCGATCTGTATTAAATGGGAACTTCCCACAATTTCTCAACTACTGCTCATCTTTTGAAGTGGTTCAACTAGCACATTAACCCCGAACCCAAATCTTTGGTATCCACTTCATCTCAATTTATTCTGTACCTATGCATCTCATATCTAATATCTGCTATATCGTAACATAAGAGAAAGGGGTTATTTCCCATCTTGGGGTTACCAGTTACTACCACAAACCCACACTTGCACCGCACTTCCCCGAACACAGATGCTGAGGCCGACTGGTCCAGCCCGTGTGCTCGGAACGTGTGCTGAGTTTGCCTCCCACGCTAGTGGCGTGAGGCCTCGCCTCCCCTCCTTGGACAACCATCCCGCCAGCCACGATCCAGGGGTCCACTCATGTGCAACACGATCTTTACACTTTTCTTGAGCTTTGCAGTCTACGGGGGGTTTTTTTGTTTTGTTTTGTTTTCCTGATACAAAATAAAAGCAAGGTTTGAGTAGCGTTGGGTTTGGGTTAGGTGCTCACTCAGCAGGCCATCTAAGAAGGCAGAAAAAGTTCTGGAGACTGTAGGCCCCGAGCACTAGTTCTGTTTGGCCATTGGGCCAGAATGGTCTGCCCGAGAGCCCTCGCTCTCTGCCACTCCTTACCATGCCCACATCAGAACGTGGCTTCCTCTCTTCCGTGACACGGACAGCCCAGGAAACGATATGATGGAATAGCAAATGCGAAAAGCCCAGAAAACACTCCTGCTGAGAGGGTCAACGGATCTGGGGGTTCACCCAGGATCCATTCCCTTTGGTAAACACAGCTAAAAACCAAAGCATCCTTTGTTCTGGGCAGAATTTCTGCTGGGGGGGGGAGTTGTGCCGAGTCTCCTGGCTATGGGGGACAAACCACAGAGGCCCAGCATTCAGGGAACAAAGTGTCCCGAGTCAGCTGAGGCTCTGGTTAAGTCAACATCTGCCTGAAAACCCACTATGGAGAACGACCCACAGCTGGGGCTTGAGAGTAATCTTGTCCAATCCCTTCCTTTGGTGGCTGAGGAAACAGAATGATGGATTAAGCACCTCCAGGCCACCCAGCAAATAAACAGAGAAGGAGGGGGAGGCTCCCCCCTCCCCCAAGCAGGGTTTCCCTGGAGCCAGGCTCCCTGCTAATGTGTGATGAAATCTGTAATGTGTAGGAGTCTGCTTTCTCGCCTTGGGAATTCCAGTACAGTGAATTGTTGTTTTTCTTTGTTGTACTGCATCTGAAGGGGCCTGAAGGTCTCCCTCTTTGGGAAGACTGACGTTCAAACACAGGACTGAGCCCTGACCGACTCTGGTGAAGGATATAGACTCCACTTCCTGTCCTACTGCTGCAACTTGAGGAGGCTTGAAATCCCACGAACGTAGAAAAGTTACAAACAAATCGAGCAGTCCACCGAATACGCTGTTCTCAGACACTTGCAAAGTTGTCTTGGGTGGTTGGAGTTTAAAGAAAAAAAGACATTTCCAACATCAGCCTGTTCTTGTCATCTGGTGCCATCAAGAAGGAAGCTGGCTAGGTGAAGTGCGTGCTGGGGTGGGGTGGGGGCTTCTGGATAACTGAGGTTTCATTATGAGCTCTGCCTCACGGACCACATGCTCTTGCCCAGTTTCGTGTGTTCTCAGCAAGTTCTGAAAGTAGAAGCCCGTTTTTGAATGTACCAGTTTAGACTGGCCTGGGAGGAGCCCAACACAGGATTTCACAACCCTCGATACCACGACCACCGAGGACAACTCAATTTCCATCGGAACTTGCAAATGGATAACATTCGGTGCTTCAGGCTGCCAAATGTGGTAACCGCCCCATAAAGTCCCATGCCGAGGCCCCCTGTGCTTTGCCCCAGAGCAGTGACTAGCCTTCACTCTTCACTCCTCTGCCCCATATACAGGGCCCCCTCTCCCTGCTAGCCTTCCAGGGCAGGCTGCTCAGGTCCAGAACGAGGACCCCAGGCGGATGAGCCCTGAGAGTGAGCCCCAGAGGTCGAAAGAGCCCCCTGGACAGACCCTCAAGGGAGGAACCCCTTGCCCTGCCGTCTGCAAGGGGCTGGACCTGATGGGAAACACAGGAAGATCATGGGGACCTCGGGGCTTCCTTCCTCCCCAGGGGCCAGGGGTGAGCAAAGAATGCATACTTCCTGGGAAAAGAAAAAAAAAAAAAAAAACAANAAAACACAAGGCTGGCGTGTGGAGAAAGGTCAGCTTAATTATGATCATCTGTAAAGCACACGTACAGCAAGAACTTTCCCACATGCAGCTATAAAGCGAGCCCCACTGTTGACCAACCTCAGCTCACCCCATGTGTGGGGCCAGATGATTCTCTGGGGGCGGGGGACTGTTCTCTGCTCTGTAGGGGTGTTCAGCCACATTCCTGGCCTCTGCCCATAGACGACACTCCCAATACCAGTTGTGATAACCAAAAGTGTCTCCAGATATTGCCCAATGTCCCCTTGGGGGCAAATTCACTCCCCTGGGTCCCTAGAGAACCTGTGGCTTATAGGAATGCTCAGGCCCAGGTCAGGGGTGAGGGACAGAAGCAATTTCTACCTCAGAGCAGGCGTTTACCTGGCACTTCTTCCTCGTGATCTCACTGGAGCCAGGGGTCCTGTGTGGTGGGTATCCTCACTCTCACTTTCCTGGTAAAAGATTCATGGGATGTTGGGGGACTCGCCCAGAGCAGCAAACAGCAGTTCCTGGCCTTGAATGTGGTGTTACACTCCAAACCCAGTTCCCTGTGATCTCAAAACAGTGTTCATGGTGTTAGAATTATGAGACTCTCCTTGGGCTCTGGTGAGACAACTGTCCTTGTGCCCTCCCCTCCCCCACGCAAAGAAAGTCCTTAAATCTCAGAGGAGGAGGAGTTGTTTTTGAAATCTTTCTATTTAACAGCTTTGGTGTTCGAAAACTTTTTTTTTTCCCCCTCTAAGCACCAGCTTGATGGAGGCTGCTTTTCCTTGAGTATCAGCAGGACCAGAGAGACTTCAGGGCCCAGATGGAAGATGCCAAAGACCTGGGTTGGTCTCTGGTTACTGGAAGAAGGGGAAAGAAGAGTTCCTAAGCTTCACAGAACTTTCTGGATGGCCATTTCACTGTGCCAGTTATCATTCACTCAGAGTAGAATTAAGCCTGAAGATCATTTGTTTATTTTTAAAGAGATCACTCAGGATACTCACAGCCCTGAGCACTGCTTGGATGGGCTTAAGGCAGAAAGTACACTTCAGCCCAGCTTTTATTACAACCCCCACCCCCAAAGCTCACCTCATAAAATACAGGGAGCTTGAACTGGAATCATAAATCCAGGTGTGTTTAGAAACCTCTTCTCATTCTACCGGGTGCTTCTGGCCTCGGGCCTCCTAAGCCCTGCTGTGCCTCAGGACCGTGCACGTGACCTAGGGGCTCGATTTCCAAAGTGCTTTTGGGAATTTTCAATTCAGGGGAAAACAAAATAAAATGCCAGGCTATATCCACAAGACAGAAGCAAACAGAACAGAGAGGATTCCTTCTCTCTGACAATGTGATGCTCCAGGTGGGGAAACAAAAATGAGCAGTTAGGGAAAGAAATATTTTTACTAGCCTCAAACGTCTAACTTTGGAGGGAAAGTCAAACAGAAAAGGAAAAAGAGACTATTAGAGCTATTAGAGAATTATCTTGGCTTGGGCTCTTTGCAGAAGGTGGGGCGGGCTGGGGGCTGAAATACAGATCTTGACCTTCCACTAATAAATGCCTTAAGACAGAGAAATACCGGGGCGCCTGGGTGGCTCAGTCAGTGAAGTGTCTGACTCTTGGTTTCGGCTCAGGTCATGATCTCGGGGTCCTGAGATGCAGCCCCGTGGTGGGCTCTCCGCTCAGCACAGGGTCTGCTTCTCCCTCTGCCTCCCTGACCCCCCACCCCGCTCCACACACTCTCCAAAAAAAAAAAAAAAAAAATGAGAAATATCTTTGTTCCTTAAAAAACAAAAAGGGCAGGGTACCAGAAAGTCAGCTCCCCTGACAACTGCTATTTCTCTTGTCTTATCTGCCAGTGAACTTCAGTATTAGCTCACTTCACTAAACAAACAATCCTTATTACAGGGCTCTTAGTCATTCTGTTTTTCACTTTCTTCCACAAAGCAGAAACCATTAAGGTCTGAGTATCCTCTTTAGGCCGTCTTTTCCCAGACCTGGTTCCCAGCCTCCCACCTCCTGCCCCATCAGGTTTGCATGAATAGAGCACAGTGAATCACTTCCTGTGGGCAGACTGCACGTTTAGGGGTGGGATTTTCTTTTCTTCTTCTTTTGGTTGTTTTTTTTTTTTTTTTTTTTTTGAGAAGATTCTCACAGACATTGGGGTTAAACAAGTGGAACCAGGCGATGGTGATGATAACTGGCTGCCTTGTCCTATCAAAGCACATCAAAGTTTCCAAAGACTTACAGAAAATGTCAGGCTGGTGTTCGTGTCTAAGGCATGGGTGGGGGGCAGAGGTGAAGAGGGCAAGTAAGGAGGTTTTGTGTTAATTGCACAGTTTTGACTTCCTTAATTATGAGTCACTGGCTAGGGAGATAAAACAATGCCACAAATGTTAGAGAACATGCAAAGGGTAAACGGGGCAATGCAGGGACATTCCAACTGAGAGGCAGCACTCAAACTCCTAAGTTTACGATTCCTAGCAAAACACCATATAATATAGGTTGGAAAAGGAACATTCTTGCATTTCAGTCTTAACCACATTTACAACTCTTTCCCTGTTTGTAAGAGAGGCCTCAAAGCCTTTAGAATCCTCAAACCTTTCAGGTCAGCCACTGTGGGGGAGCTGGAAGTGGGGGGGGGGCATTGGGAGGAATGATCACATTTCTAGAAAAAGTCAGTTTAAGGACCGTGAGATTAAATAGCTACCTTTGTATGTAGAAAACAGAGCATTTGCAGGCTGCCAATCTCTGACCTTCCCCAAACACTCTCCTTTCTGGACCAAAGCTTTACAGGCTTACATAAGCAGTTTCCATCTAACCGGTAACAAAGGATGGGTGTCCGTACATTCTGGGCATCGGTATCTGGAGGATGGTTAAGCAACCAATTAGCATTCCTTTCTATCTAAAGGGACAGACTTCCTATTGTAACTTAACAAAAGGTTCTGGTTCATTGGGGGCAATTTCACCTAAGACAGCAAAGAACCCCTATGGGCAGGATGATAAGAATTCCCAGTCAACAAGGGAGGACTTCAGAGAGCCAAGCAAGGACTTATCATGTCCGAGGGGCAACAGCTTGCCGCGACATGGCTCTTGGCAGAAAGCTGCAGCCCAGGCAACAACCGAGGCTTCCAGGTGAGGCTTCCTCCGCTGGGTCCTGGGCACTTACCACTCTCGCCGTACTCAGCCCACCGAGTCCTGGCCAAGAATTGCAGGGGACCCATCCACCCACCCCCTCATCAGACCCGCAGACTGCAGACAGATGTTTCGAGGCCTGATCTACAGGGACAGCAATTCCAAGTGCTTAACCCACCTGAGCAGGGGAAGTAGCACGTGGCAGCCACAGTGTGTCATCATGGGGCTTCTGCCTCCCTGAGCCACCGATCTGCAGCTGTTGGCGGTGTGCCGCTGTGACATGTACGTCCGGGGACACTCTCCAGCCCTCTGACGGGCCTCATTATGCCTCTAGCTCAGAACGTCGTAGCCCGTATTCTGTGGCTCCTTCTGCAGAAGGCCCCGTCTCTGACCTCCTTCCCCAAAGTCACAGTCCCTGGTGTCCCATGCTCCCCTGACTCATCAGGACTTAGCACCAACGGCCTGGTGAGACGAAATAACTTCCAGGTGTTTCTGGCTTCCCCTCCCAACTAAGACAGGAGCTCCTTGAGGGCAAGGAGACCCAACTCAGCTTTCCCTGTAGCCCGGATGGAGCATGGGGTTTGCCAGTTACATTTGCTCATGAAGTAGGTCATGAGAGCGGACTTGTTGGTCTCTGCATCCACAAGCAGAAGATGTGGGAAGGAAACAAAGCCTCAGGCCATACCCCACTCAGCCTTATGAACCCAATCAAGACACCAAGCCTCAGAGCGGAGGGATCACGGCCGCACATGACCACCTGAGACCCAATCTCAGAAACGTTCTCTACACCATCAGCGGCCCTTGAAAGGCTCAGGTCGAACAGCAAAGGGATGACAAGGGATGACGAGGGATGATGACCGCGGGCGCCAGTTATGCTGAAGCAGTCAGTGGGGAAAGCGCGAGAAGCTAAAACGCAACGAGTGAGGAAGTTCCTCCCACTTCACCTGAGAGAGAGAGAGAGACACACACACACACACACACACGAGGTCATCTGGGGCCAACTGTAGGCAGTCACGAGTTAGAAGGCTTTGCAATAAATGTCCTTCACAAATATTTGTTGACTGCAGGTTTTACCAGCCTCAGATGTCCCAGAAGAGAAAGCACGCAGACCTCTAGGGTGGGAGGCCGTGGGGAGTGGAGCGTTTGCTGCTATGCTGCGGCATAAGAGGGTGTCTAGGCCTGGGGCACCCCGGCTAGAACAGGATTGGGTCCGTCAACCTCCGGTGGCTCCCTGCTTTCTAAGCACCGGCATCCCACAGACTCGTGCAATGTGCTCACTCGCAGAGAAAAGCAGGTTCCAGGTGGCCGTGCCCGAGCTCGCCGTTCCTTTACTGCGGGGAGGCACGCAGGCCTTGGACGGAACAAAGGTGAATCATCGATGAAAGGGGAGTACATGTATGATCAAGAGTGAGGACTCCCACCGAAACACCCTCCTTCTCTACCGGAAGTGGGGCCCCAGTGGAGAGGGTAAGACTTTGACTCTTTCTGCGAGGGGGAAGCAAAACAAACAAGAAACCCCCAAGGTCATGGCAGTATCGACCAGCCTGGGCAGTCACAGCTGTGATGTGACATGAAGGAATTAAATGGCTATCAACCAACGTCCTGAGAGAGAAGGTGGCTCCAAGGGAGAAAGGTGAGGGAGCCGTCACGCGGGGAGGGTGACGGGCCACAGACGGGCTCACATCTGGGGCTAGCCTGGGTGGAGTGTGACCCAGACACGGGAGTGCACGCAGATGGCCTCCTGTGCCATCTTCCAGGCTCAGGAGCCACAGGGTCAAGGAACTGAGGGTAGGGGGTGGGGGGGCCTCTAAAGGTCAGCCACTCTACAGCCACCAGCCCTCTCTCCCCCACACACAGTCAGAGGCTCAGGAGGGGACAGTCTCTGAGCCAACACCTGCGTCTTTCTTCTAGTGCAGGAATCCAACTCTCTGGGACCCAAAATGGAAATCACAGCTGCGGGCTGACAAGCACCTACCAGCACAACAAAGGGCAGGGCGCCCACCCGGAGCAGCGGAGCAGCAAGGCAGGGCCATCTCTGCAGGGGGATGCACTCCCGCCGTTCTCACCCTCCACAGTCCAGCTGTGGGCGCCCCGGGGCCCCTGCAGCCTGCATTTCAAGTCAGCCCCCGGGCCCATCTCCCTGGGCTCTGCAAACGTCTCCACCTCTCTCCTCCTTCCGTGGCCTGAGCGGCAGGACACCCCCTGCCACGGGGCCTGGATTGTTCAGTAACAATGGAGGGGACATTAAACAGGAGCTGAATGAAGACGGGAAGTGAATCACTAAGTCTCAAACAGGCTCCTTGGAAGGAGCAGGGCTGAGGGAGGGGCGGCAGGAGGCTGGGGCCACTCTTGCGGGCTCATGGGGTTGGGAGGGATGTTCGTGGGAGTTCTCTTCTGACCCTCAGTAGGGTGCCCTCGCCCTCTGCCTGCCTGTGACCAGGGAGCTGCTTCAGGCATCATGTTCCTGAATCCCCTCTTGAGTGACCCAGGTGTTCTCTGTCCTCCGTTAGGCAGAAGAAGGGGGATACAGCTGGGTCTCCACATACGGACCCCACTTTATCCCCACACCCCTTAGAAAGTTCGAACCTGAGAAGAAGTGGCCGCTGGCTCTCCCAGCAGGGGGAATGGGCTGGGCTCAGAGCATTAATTACATAAATGGAAATGTACACACACACACACACACCCCTGATCATGAATTCGGATTGCATTTAAGCGTCTGAAGGAAATGTCCTCTCCTGTCCTTCCTCCCCACCTCCCTCGCCCCCCTGAGTCTGCCTGGATTTCCACCCAGCCCTGGGGCCAAGCACAGCCAACCCCCAGCACCATCTCTCGTCTCCAGGCCCCAGCTCCACAGACCGACCACCTGCCCGAGGCCTGAAGAGCACCTTTCAAGTCTAGTCTCTGCCAGGATCTTTTCCTATTTGAAGAGTGCGTGCCGGGTGTACAGGGGCCCACTCACTGCTGCTCCGAGCATCCACAGGGAGAGGGCTTGAGGAGCCAGTCTGTGTCTGCTGAGGGCCTACTATGTGCAAGGCACCTAGTGAGTGCCTCAGTTTTCTCAACTGTGCAAAGGATCAAGGACAATGGACCAAACCTGAAAACATTTAAGCTTCTGTGCGCAAGAAGAGCAGGGGAAATGACACTCCACAGTTTGTGCAAATCTGCCCTAATTTTTGTTTTACAGGCATTTTTTTCATTTCATTTCGCTTTTCCCACACCTGCCTCACCTTCATTAAAGCAACATCAACCAGTTGCTTTCTATAACCAAGTTCTTCGCCAAGCACTTGATATGTATACACTTTAATCCCACTTTCCAAAAGACACTGAAGTTCAGAGAGGTTAAGATTCTCCCACAAGGTCACACAGCAAGCAAGAGAGCAGAATTAAACTCTCAGCTCCAAAAAGGAAAGCCCGGGGTCTTCCCGCTGTGTCCTGCTGTTGCCTTGCACAACCACTTGCCTTGAAGGGGGACAGGTAGAAACGGATGAAACTGGGAAACAGAACTTGGATTCCAACTCCGGCTCCTCTCTCAAGCCTGGGTGACCTTAGGCCAGTTTCCTGGGAGAAAGGGGCTATCCAGGAAGACTGTCAAGGGGTTCATGTGAGAGGCTACATGTAGGTATTTCCTACGCTAAATGTTACACAAACTTACGGTGTCACCTATCACCTTTCATTCATGGGCCAGAAAATACTGCCCAATGAAGCTGACCATCCACCCCTGAATTTTTAACTTATTCCTGGAACAAGCTGGTGATAAGCTCAGGAGACTGTAAGATATGAGAACATTCTAGAAACATCATCTGCGGACAACCTATGTGGACTTTTTTTTTTTTTAATAGTACGAGCAGCTTTCAGCACAGGCTGAGAGATTAATAACTTCCTTCCCAAGCCTCCCAAATTTTGCCAACTCCAACCTCACAGATTAAGGTCTTAGGCAGTTGTCTGGGTCCCCCAAGTCCCAGTTCCGCTATTAGGGACTACATGTCAGTTATTCCTACTCTCTGAGCCTCAGCACTCATCTGTAAAATGGGGTCACTGCTCTGACAGTCTGTGACCATTAGTCAGAGGCTCACTGGTTTTTCACACGCAGAGAAGACTGCTCAGTGACATTCTCCGGAAAGAAACAACAAAGAGAGCACACTTCCAACTCCCCAGAAACATTGTTCCACTCAGGCACCTGTTGGGAGCTGCCCAAATGCCCAAACAAGGTTGTGCTGGGGGAACACAGCTGCCCCGGGGCACTCCTGCCCCCCGTGGGCCCTTGGCTTTGTGAGGATGAGGGAATCCCAAGGCGCCCTTCCTGTCTGCACTCCAACCCCTCTCATACACGCAATGCTCTGGGCAGAAATCACAAATGCCCGACCGCAGAAGAACCGAGGGCAGGCAAGGCCTATCTGCCGCAAAGTTCCACAGAGCTAGAAGACAAGGTCAGGCCCTTAGAAGACCATGGAAGGTAAGACTTCAACCCTGCTGCAAATCTGGCCCAGTCCCGTGTCTACAAGCACGGCGGGCCCACCACGCTTAGGAAGTGGTGCCGCTAACTGCTGATTGAACCTCAAAAGCGAACCCGCTCCTGGCCGTGACACGAAGTCCTTCTGTGTTCTGCGGGTACCGCTGCTCTGTCATCACTGAATACGGACAGGGTTAGTGAATGAAGCGAAAATCCAGGGCCAAAGGAATTCTGTACAAATACTTGGAACTTTCAAATCATACTTAATAAAAGAATACTTCTCCATCAGAAACTTGAAAAACAAAAATAAAACACAAGCATACACATTTTGTAGAGATCGCTTACTTCTGATAGTCTTAGCTGAAATTCTTTGCTTTTTCAAACATGAAGAGCAAAACTCCTGTTTCCATCTGTACAACGAAATATCACCCGGCCGTAAAAAGGAATTTACGATTGCAACAGGCAAAAACATGGAAGAATCTGCAAATAATGATGCTAGGTGAAAGAAACAGACCCCCGCCCAGGAAAAGAGCATATCCATCAGAAATCTTTAGGAAATTAAAACGAATGTATGCCTCGGGCCTGGTAAAATTACAAAGGGGCAGGAGGAGGACTTTTGGGGATGACAGACATGTTCACTATCTTGATTGTGGTGACAGTTTCATGGGTGCATATATATATATATGTCGAACGCATCAGATTGTCCGCTTTCAACATATGGATTTATGTCAATTACATCTCAATACAAATGTCTCAGCTCTGATGGGAAAGTTATCAGAAGCCAGATTTTAAGATGCAGCACAGGGGGCGCCTGGGTGGCATAGCGGTTAAGCGTCTGCCTTCGGCTCAGGGCGTGATCCCGGTGTTATGGGATCGAGCCCCACATCAGGCTCCTCCGCTATGAGCCTGCTTCTTCCTCTCCCACTCCCCCTGCTTGTGTTCCCTCTCTCGCTGGCTGTCTCTGTCTCTGTCAAATAAATAAAATCTTAAAAAAAAAAATAAAATGCAGCACAGAAGCAAAGGACCCAGACATATTCTTCCAACAGCCTCTGTCAAAAATGTCTTCCTCTGCTCATTGAGTGACAAACTCTGAAAAGAGCCGATACTGAAACACGAATGGGTTACATTATGTTCTAAAAAAGTCTGACAGACATACGTGCTAAAGATGTCACTGAGAAAGGAGTTAGGGCCTCTCTGCTACATTCATGTCTCATCTCCTCCATTATTCCTGTGAAAACTGGTGCAGATTCCTTACTTGACACGAAAAGCACCACTCTGGGCCAACACTGCTCACTAACAGAACACCCTGAAGGGCGAAGCATCCCAAAGCAGGTCACCAAATTTCAGGCTGGCGTTAGAGAATCAGTCGGACTCAGAGACCCTCACCCATTCTGCAGTGGTGCTGGGGCTGGGGGCCCAGAGACCTGGCTCTTCTGCCTGGAGCTCCGGTCTAGCCGGGAGCGACCCGGTGAGTAAAAGGACGTGCCGGGGAGAACAAGGAGGTTGTTCAGGCGCAGGAGGAGACTGCTGGGTGTGCCAGAGGCTGAGCTCTCTCCTGCACGTGGGTTCACGTCCCCAGGTTCCAGACCCACATGGTGGGCCTACCCGATGAGCCACAAGGGCACTTTCATGAGCATCGCAAGGCTGTTGTGTAAGCTCTGGTAAAAAAAAAAAAAAAATCGCCTTTACAATCTGAAGTCTCTACAGCTTTGCTGTTATTTAGCATGGTGGTTTTCAAAGGTCTTCAGATGCCGGCAGCCTCTACATTCACTTGGGCCTCTGGACTCCTTTATCCCAGCCTCCTAGTCCAAAACAAACCAGATGTCCTATTCTTAGTCAACCAAGAAGACGGAGATTTGGGGGGTTTGGAGGAGTACATATCAGGGAACATCATTTAGAAGCTTCTTATCTAGGACACAGAGCAGAAAAAGCACTGAACGCACTTAAGACTGACGTGGGGGGTGGGGGGGAGCAAAGATGGGAGGCAGCATTAACAAGGTGAAAAATAGAGTGTCACCAGTCCTGAAAGAAATGCTTTCCAACCCGTTGGTGATTTGTCCTCAAAAGTTCCGCAGAAAGACCTAGTTTATTGCCAACCCAGCCCCGGGGTCGAGTGTTTCTAGTACAATTCCACACAAACCATGGAGGCTCAGTAAATGTTCACAGATGGTGATGAATTCCTACTTCTGGCCAAGTACACAGGGCAAAAAAAACCACCCCTAGCTATTAAACATTTGAATGCTGATCGTCCTGAAACAATGGGGGAGAAAAAAACCACATGGAAGAATGAACACACAAAAGGAAACGAAAAATCAAACAGGTTAGCATAGAGGGTAAGAGAGCAGTGGAAGTCGATTACCTGGCCTAGGACCTGGCTTCTCACTGCCCTGCTGTGTGGCCTTGAGCAAGTGACTTAAGTTCTCCGTGCCTTAGTGGCCTCAAATGATCCTAGCCGTCGCTATTAACCCCAGTTTGAAAATTCACGGCGCAGGAGAGTGGAAAATGTGAGTGACATTTCACAGCATCGAGGGCAGACTCTGCAAGAGCTGCTACCCTCCCCCCAACCCCCCACTCTCAGGTGAACAGAGTCTTTTTTTTTTTTTTTCAGTCAGAGCTCAACTGTCTTTTCTGGGGGGATCCTGGCTGCAAATTCATCTGTCAGAGGGTAGAAATAAGCCAGTACCTGCTGGGTGTCCCTCAGACATAAGAGGCACAAACCAGAAAGGGTATGAGGCCCAGGAGTCCAGGGTGTATGCAGCGGGTGGCCTCCAGACATCAGACTTTCTGGCAGTGAAAGACCAGCTGAGAGGTCCTCCAACCCCACAAGCACAGGATGCAGAACTCCAGTAGAAAGATTAGAAAGTTCCCCCATGTACAGCGTTGAACACAGTCTGCTCCTCGGTGACTTCGGCCTCCTGGTCCTGGCACGACTTTCCAGGACCAGGCAGAACCAGGTGTCCCCTGGCTGGCATCCCTCTGCTCCAGCTTCTACATATGTACTCCAGTTTCTTCCTGAGATGAGGAACCTGGCCTCCTGAGTTCCCATTCATCCCGGTTCTGATCTCAGGACGAGACGTATGGAATCACAGCAGCGCGACATTCAGAGTCCATCAGTGTGAGTAAGACACCGCTCAGCCCCAAACATTAAACAGAGAATGTGGCCTAATGGAGAAAGTGCTCTGAACATAACAGGTGCTCAATAAATATTTATCGTGCGAACGAATGCTCTGTGGGAGCCAAGTCAAGCTTCTCTCCCCTCTTCCCCACCTCGCTTGTGGTCAATCTGGGCAATTTCCGTAAGAAACTTCCCGTTGCCGGAATTCAGAGACACAGAAGACCGCCACCATTGGTCTAGGCCGGAGGTCGAACATGGGCGGCAGCCTACATATGCTGTTCTTGGCCTGTGCCGTGTTTTTAAGATGTTTTCATTAGTTGCCATCTTTTAAAAGCTGGGAGGTTTCACATGTAAATGTGGATTTGGGGAATCTCTGGGGGAAAAAAAAAATCAGATCTGGCAACGTTTGGCCACTGGCTGATGCCAAGTCGCCAAAGCCCCTTCTGAGTGGAAATGAAGGCTGGGTCCTGCTCCGTCTTCTCACGCCAGGCTCCACTTCCTGCACTCTGCCTGCCCTCCTGAGACTGGAAGCATCACCTCGCATCAAACAAAATGGAATCCGAAAGGACAGGGACTGGCCTTTGCGGGCCAACCATAGGCCCATTTGGGACGGCCGCGTTCACACCTACTGGGCTGGTGTCATCAGTGATGACATCCCCCTTCACTCTCGGAGGCCAGGCTGGGGTAGCAAACTGTACAGTCGCCCTGGGTCTCCCCCAGCTCTACGCCAGTCTGGCTCTCCGCGAGGATTCTATACCCAGAGCCCTCGGAAGGAAGGCCACTTGCTCTCTACGCAGCTTCCTACCCTAAAGATTTCAAGCTTCCCGTGGAGTCCACTCCACAAACAACATCGCCTTCCCCTGCCCTGCCGAGCTCACCTGGAGCTTCCTGATGGCTCTGGAGGCTGTGGCAGTGGCCAGCCCCACTGAGTGCCGGGGGAGGCTGTGGAGGGATGGCCGGGACCATACCCAGAGCGCTTGGGGTGGGCAGAGGTCAAGAAGCAGCGGAGGGAAAAGGAGAACAGGGAAAGAAAGGAGTCTAATCACCCATCCCACCTTTGGAAACCACTTCTCTTGCCTAGAGTCACAGGGAGAACTAAGGCCACCACACCCTTCAGCCCCACTTTCAGAAGTAGGGAACTAAAGAAGAGAGGATGGTGGCTTTTATGAAGAGACAAGTCATCCATTCATATTTATTGTCCCTTCCAGAACCTCGTACCCTCTTGGATCAAACCCATTGACTTGTCAGGGCCAAGGGCACAGTTTCTGCCTGTGCCTGCAGGCAGACAGACTTACCAAACCTTTAGCTGAGTGAAGTTGGGTCAGGGTTCCAAAAAAAAAAAAAAAAAAAAAATCTAGTTACCCAACATTTTGGGGGGGCTTACAGTATAGCCAGGCAGTACCTCGTTTTAGAAGGGAAGCTTGACAAAGGCACTGGGACAGGAAAAACAGGCAATGTGAGCTGCCTTTCATACCAAACATTAATACCCAGCCAGCTCCGGGACCTGCTGCATTCTTAAGGATTTCCTAATACACCTGAATTCCAGTCTAGGCTAACAGGGAAGCTTTATATTTAACCCTAAAATCAGAGCATTCCGTGCCTGGTCTTTAAAGGGTTAAAGGCCAGGGCCTTAAGGATTTCACTGAGGAAGGAGGATAGAAGAACAGCCCCCTCCCCATAATAAATCTTGACCTTTTATAGAAAAACCTGAGACAACTAGGTATCCTAGGGCATCTGAGGCTTATCCCCCCTCCCCCAATTTGAGCAAACAGAAGAAAACCTGGGTCTTAAAATCCTTAAGGTACAACGTGAATTTAGATTTAGAAGTCAGACCTTCTCTTCTTGCAAAGTGAGCATATCACAGGAATGTGTTTCCAAGCTTCCTCCTGTATAGCTGGGGCAGATAAGGCCAAGCCCACTTTACTGGGCACCAGGAGAGCTCAGAGAAGACACAATGTGTGTCTGAACGGGTTCCTGACACTCCCAGCTCTCAAAGGTAACTAGCTCTGTAAATAGGCCCTGGGGAGGGCTTTTGCTTTGAAGTAGGCAATCGGCCACAGTTGTTTAAACATGGACTAAAATTCCACACACACACACAAAAAAGGATAAAGAGAAAACACATCAAAAGAAATGATATGTTACATCTTTCCCGATCGAGTCAACCAACAGCTTTGGTTTGGAGGGTTAACGGGATGGAGTTTTTAACCATCTTGCAGGGAGGGGAGGAGTCGAAGGGTATTTATAAATTCTCAGCTGGCTTTGGCCAGGGCCGCTTTTATTGATCCACACAAACACAAATTATGATGCCTGACATGACTCGTATATACAAATAGCCATCTGAAAACAGTCACAGGCCTAATTGAAGAAGACAGGAGAAAAAAAAAAAATCGAAGGATGAACAAATGGAGGAACAAAAAAAAAACCCCCAAAACCCAAAAACCCGCCCTGACCCACACAGCACCACTCCAGCTGCCTGGAGAGGCTGAGCAGGGGCTTTTCCTCCGAGGGGAGGTGGATGTTTACTTATGCAGAGGAGTTCGCTTCCCTGGGGTGCAATTGTCCCAGGGAGCTGCTCAGCGAGGCCATGACTGGAAAGAAGGAACAGCAACCCCAGCCAGCAGGCTCTCCCAGCACACTCTGGTCCAATGGCAGGCCCAGCCCTGATGTCATGCGGGGGAGCAGAGTCCCGGGGACCGGAACAGAGCAGAGGGCCATGAGTAACGCCTGGGCCTCACTCACGCAGGGGGTTTCCTATGGGAACAGTGGCTTCCTGACACCCCAAGCATCCCCACCCGGAGTAGGATGAAGCCTGAAGGCCTTTGACAGATCTCTGGCCAGCAACCCTGTGGACCCACAGGGAGGCCAGCCTCTACTAGAGAGAGCACTTGTCCCCATCCACTGGGCCTCTGGCGTGGCGGCCCGGAGCTGCCCCTTCCGACGTCTGCCCAGGGTGCAGGCACTAAGTGCGAGTTTGGGAGGTCACAGGGTGGAAGGCGGGGAATCTGATGACAGACAGCACCGCCCTTCCTAGGAAAGATCTGACTCCTGAGAGCTCCCATCTTCTCTGTCACTAAGAAAAAAGCACTAGCCCCCAGAAAGGAGAAATCCAAGAGGAGAATCATAGTTCACAAGCTTGTTCCAGACTCACAAAGAAGCAAGACATTTTGACCGATCATTCTGGTCCCCAGGCCATTGTGGCCAGATTTCCAAAGAAAAAAAAAAAAAAAAGAGACTGGAGAGAAATCACACACCGCCCCCAATAAAACTGGTAATGGCTAACATCACACACCTGAAACATTTGTTGAAGATAAAAAGTAGATTGGAGAATCCTATCTTGTCTGCGACAATGAAAAACTGCAAAACACACCAGGGCGGGGGGTGGGGGGGGGCTAAAGCTCAGAGGAAAAAAAGCTCAACATAAAAGTGAAAGTAGCTAAAACTGCAGGCAGTGAAAGTCATTGACTCAAAACTGATGAAAAAAATTAACTCAAATCATGCAACATTTTCCCCAGGAAAATTGGACTTGGTGGCCAAAAAAAAAAAAAAAAGAATCCAAACTGGCACAAATTAAAATCAGTACCAACAAGAAGAAAGCAAACAAAAAGAGAAGAGAGTTTTGTTGTAAAATGTGCATGGAAATGAACGGATGCTAATGAAAATAATTTCAGCTTAACAAAACAAAGAACTCTGGCACAGTTTCACTGTGGTACTCACAAAAGGGCTAAGATACTAAGTTGACTTGTAGTCAGTTTAAAATGGTAAAAAGAGTACTGTAGGGTGGCTAACATAATAAAATGAAAATTAAAAATTAAAAATTAAATAAAATGGTAAAACGAAAAATGTCCTAGACCTTTTCAGGAAAGACAGTCAAAGGTCAAGCCCAGGAGAACACCTCCCAGTTTCCCTGAAGAGGAAGCAGGATCCCTCCCACCCCTCTGGTGGGCACTTGTCACTGCACTCAGAGGCCAGGCCCCCCCATGCTGGAGCATTAGACCCCAGCATGAAGAGCAGACATGGCAGCAAAAACACCTTCAGCCACCAGGAGATGGCCTTCTGGTCCCAGCAGTGCCACTGACCTGCCCCTGGGTGGGTGACTACCTCTCTCATCTTGGAGACACACACACAGGCTGAGAGCCTGCTTGCTAGGACACCCTGAGACACCATGGGGCTGGCTCCACTTGGAAGGCCCAGTGACCTCCAGTTCTCCGCACTGGGAGGAGGATGGGGGTTACCCTGTTGGGGTGGAGCTCAGGGTAGGAGGACAGTGAAGGATTTTAATCATTACCTCTCTGTATGTTCCAAATTCTCTACAGTAAGCCTATGTTACAGTTGTGATCAAGGCAGTGGGGAGAGGTGGGGAGCTGGGGAAGCATTACAGAAAAAAGCCAAAACACCTGCTCTAAGAATAACAGACTCTGGCACATGTTTACTCACACGAAAGGTCCAGATGACCTGGGAGCTCGGGACAGCACAAGCTCGAATTTGTAATCAAGCATGGGGGGTGGGGTCAAGTTTTAAGTCAAAGGTAGTGGATTTAGAATTTTGGAATTTCGGTTTGGGAACAAGCGGGTTTGTTCTCTTTCTGGAGTCACATTCCCCTGGCCTTGGGTATTCACACTTCTTCTTCCCAAATATTGATCATTTGGTTTGGTGGTTCAAACACATTCCAAAGGGGGCAACTGGACTTTATAAACAACAGGCTACAAAATCCCGCTGGGAAGGACACACGCCAATTTCAGGATTGTAAATACTTGTGAGGAGGGAAGACGACGAGGAAGAGAGCAGGGGTAACAGGAGGCCTTCGGCAGTCTTACTTTTCTTAGTAAGGGAATAAAACATTACAGGTATATGGAAAAACACTGACATTTGTTGAGTCCGGTGGAAAGCGGGCAAGTTATAATTTACCTATCACTTGAATGTTTCACATCTGTAGGCTACAATGAAAGTACCCGCACAAAACCCCAACAACAGCAGACCAAGGCCGGGAACTGCTCCTGGCGTCTCGGAGAGGGCGTCCGAGCCAGCACAGACCCAGCAGAGAAAATTCCAAGTTCACAGCCCTTTGGTATGTAAACACTCAGGCCATTCTTGGCCTGAGAGTGTATACAGCAACATATTAACTTGTCTCTGTCTTCTAAATTTTTGTTATCATAGGGGGAAAAAGAGATTATTATTTTTTTAAACAAATGAGTGGAAGGGAAAAAGAAAACTATTATTTAAAGAGGGCCTACTTGGTACCAGGCGCTTTGTAAGACGTTCTGGGGATCAGCTCATCTCGACAGTGATGAAGGGTGCTTTTCCTAAAGGAGGGAAGGGAGCTTCCCAGGGGCAAAGCCGCTGGCCCAGGGTTACAGAGGCAGCAGTGGCTGAGAGGAAACAGGCTGGCCCAGGGCTGCCTCCTGGACTTCTAGTACAGAGAGGGGGCCCCAGGTGAGAGGGACTCACCAGAGCCACCCCTCCTCTACCCACCCCTCCTGCCCCCCTCACAGTGTCCCATGGGACAGCCAGAACCCAGATGGCCAGCCCTTGGGACAGACAAGGAGCCTTCCCAAACACAGCACTTCCCTGCCATCTCTCCCTGCCATTCCAGAACCAGGCCAGCTCTGCTCCTTGCACCTCCCCAGCTTACACACCACTCTCCCAAGACAGGGCCACCCTGCACGTGTCTCCTCCCGCAGGACCCTGGGAGGGTCTGAAGGGCTGATGGCTTGGGCTCCAAACAGTCCCTTCCTCTGCCTCACCAGCACATTCAACTTGGCCTCTGTGGCCTTCGGTTTCCTCATCTATAAAAGAAAGGAGGCGCCGCCCCGCCTCCTGGGGTCACTGGGAGTAGGTGGTGCTCTTAGAACAGGGCCTAGCACCGCCTGGTGCAAATATTTACCATTGCTATCATGGTCCTTAACACCCACACGGAAAGAAGGTTTTTCTCAAGACCTGGACTTCAGACTTTCTTGGGGGGGAGCGGGGGGTCACACCTTTAGTAACTTCACCCCTCCCCACAGCACCTGGCGTCAGAGGGCAAGGGAAGGAAGCCCAAGAGGCTGGGCTGGGGTTAAGTGTCCCACCTGGGAGAGAGAGCTGTGCCACTTGAAGAATGGGTTCCTCCCAGCCCTTGAAGACATCCTGTTCGTGAGGAAAACGATGGAGCAGGGCCGGGAACTCCCAGCAGCGGCTTTGCAGAATGTTCTGCCAATTCGAGGTCTCTGTGTGTAACACACGCACACACACGGGGGAGGGGCCGTCACGGGGCTTCACCTCCACCGGGTCAGGGGCGACAGCATTTCACAAAAGGCCTCCCATGGCCCAACGGCATCTTAAAGCCCCGGCTCATTCGGCGTAGGGAGCCTCGGGCCTTGGGAAGAGCTCCTGCTGCCACCAACTCGGCACTGACACACATTCCCTGCTAGTTAACCACAGGCCAGTCTTCCTCACACAACAGCACGTCCCCCATGTGCAGGGCTGGGGCTTGGCCAGGGGTGAGCCCGGGGAATAACCAGGCTCCCTCCCTAAAGTGTGCCACGTGGAAACACCGCAGTCTGCACCCTGAGTGCGTGGCAGAGGGGGGATCCCACCGGATCACCCCCAGTCTCACAGGGAGCATCGCCTAGGACACGAGCTCATCTCAGTGCTCCGCTGAGCGAGAGGCTTAAGCTGGCCAGCACCTGGGAGAGCGTAGGTGATGGCTGGGGCATCAGAGCTCCGGCTCTAGCCCCAGCTCGGGCCTTCCTGCTGTGTGACTTCAGGCAAGTTACTTACACTCCCTGAACCCCTCAGTTGCCTCATTCAGAAAACGAGAAGGTTAGAACAGATCATTCTGAAGTCCCTGCCAGTTTTCAGATGGTTGGAAAAGTTCTTTCTTCCAGGGAATATTTGAGTCGGTCTTACTTTCCCGAAATCACAGACTTGAGTGAAAACCAAAGCCACTCTTGGGTGCCCCTCCCCCACACCCATCTGCTAGAGTCTGTGAGTTGGGTCCTGAAAAGTCCTCCCAACCCTGTTCTAATTTGTAGTTAATTACAAGGAACTGCACTCACATTCACTTTTGGGTTCACAAATGGAAAATACTAATGACTTTGTAAATTAATTTCAGATTTGGCACCATAATTTCTGGCAATAAGCTCGTACTTGGTTTTCCTTCTCAGTGTTTCTAGAGGCGAATGGAAACTCAGCCCACTCCCCAAAAATACATTAAAAATTCCAATTAAGTTTTTCTAAAGAAAAAGAAAGGGCAATATATATCGGCATCTGGAGCAAACTTATGTTACAGCGTGGAAGATTCCAGCTATAAGCTGGGAAGTACGCAAACGGGCCAAAGGGGACATGGTTTTCCTCGGGCAAGAACACGATTACAGGTCCGGGAGGGCTTTTCCCATGGCCAGCAGCTCAGCAAATGCGGTCAAGTTCACCCTTCCGAAAAGTCCGACTGTCACAGCGACCCGCCCGGAGAGGAGGCAGGGGGGCCCCGGTCTCTGCTACTTTGGTGGGGCTACTGTGCTGGGTCCTGCATGTGACACTAGATAGACGGAGAGGCCATAAACAAGCTGGACAAGTGTTTCAAGGAAGTGACCAGGAGGGTGAGGCAGCGTAGAACACGGGTCAGAGGAGGAGTAGACAAAGACGCAGGCGATGCTTTGCAGGGAGGAGAGAAGTCCGAGTGGACAGGGCAAAAAATCCAAAAGTGCAGGAGACTTACTCATAGGCTGTCCTAAAGGGTGGGGAAGTTGTAGGGCAGCTGATGTCTGCTCACCTCGAGGAGTTTACTAGAAGGAGTGAAAGCACACGGCAATGCCTTAGGGTGACGAGCAGAGAGTGTAGGCAGCTGGCGGACAACAAGCCCGCCTGCCATGAGAGCCACGCCGCCCGGTTATTCAGTATCGTACGGCATGGCACCTCAGCCAATGCGTGCACCACTTCTGCAAAGGCAACGACCCAAACCTACTCGAAAGTTCATCTTCCTCAACAGAGAAACGGGAACTCAAAGGTCATGCAGCTAATTAGCACAGGTGCAGCGACCTGAACCCAGACCTTCTACCCAGTGCTCTTCCCCTCGCGTTCCTCCTACTCCAGAGCCTTGGGTCCCCCACCTCTTGGATTGGAAGCCTGGGCTTGGGGGTCCTGTCCCCTCGGCCCCCATGGGAGGCACAAGGTGTCTATACTGGTCTAGCTCCATCTTGCCTAGGGAGGGATTCCCAAGGGGCCAGACACCATGCAGTGCACACGCCCCCTTGATTTTCCATCTCAGACAAGGGCAGGTAGTAAGGTGGCTCCTCTCAAAGCCCCCTGGCAAGGGTGGTGGGGACAGAGGCATTTACTTAGCAAATGCTTAATTCTAAGCGTGCCGCTTTCTGGAAGGTACGGTGGAGGTCAGGCTGGGGTTCCCAGCATGGGAACTTCTCGTTCAGACACAGAGCAGAGATGCATTCCCATGTACCCAGATCAGTCCATATGACTGATCTCTCTGGGACGTCCCCCTCTATCAAGTCAATGGCTTGCTAGTTGTTCTCCAAGACCCCTTCGTGTCATGAAGTCCCATGTCTCTAAAGTGGAGGACCTCTCAGGTGGCCATCAGTGTGGACTGGGTTCTCTGCAGGTCTGCTTAGGCTGCCAGTTCCATGGAAGAGACAGCTCCAGCTGCCCCCAGTTTAGGGAGCACACCCCATGTGTTACACCCTGACTAACAAGGGAAGATGGGCAGACCAGAGGAGCAGAGAGACGGGGCGGGGGGGGGACACACACGTTTGATTTCTCTCACACTAATACAGCATGCTTAGCCAGGTAGGATCCCAAAGCAACATCGTCTCCTGGGCAGGCTGGTCTCTGAGGAGGGTGGACCGGCTGAACCTGCCCCCCACCCCCCACCTTACAGTGGGTAAACCAGAAAACTAGACAAGGCTTCACAAAAGTACCGGCAAGTGGGGCTTCACATCAGGACCAGTGTGGAACCGCGGTGACAGAGAGCAGTCAAGTGGCTACGTCAGGGCTCTGGAGAGTTGTGGGACTTCAGAAAGTAATGTGTCTGTGCCTTGGTTTCCCCCCTCTTCACAACAGGCCTGGAAGGACTCCCCAGTGCCTGGCACACACCAGATGTCAGCCATGATTCCACAACACCCAGTCACTGTGATTGCCGTGATTGAAATAAAACTAAACGAGCACATTTAACAACAAAAATCTGAGAACGTAACTCAATGCCTGGCAAATAGAAGGAGCTCGATGCCTGACTGCTGGCTAGATAGACAGGCAGACAGACGGACAAATAAGTCCCCCTTTGTTCCGAGGGCTTCGATCTTCCATTCAGCAGCCTTGATAGAGAGCGGCACTTTGAGCCTCAGCGTCCTGCGCTGGGCCGGAGGGTGGGGGGGGGGGTAACGGGAGTGCTTCCAAGGGCTGTTGGGAGGTCCCCCCATGCTCATGACTGGGATCCTCAGAGGTAAAGGGGGCATCACAAGATAACACCCAATAATTCTTGCCCAAAGCACGCATTCAGTAAATATTTGGTAAACCAGCAAGTAACAGCATGAGCACACACATGCCTTCCAGAACTTACTCAACACCAGCTTCCCCGAATTCTTGGGAGCTCCCCAGGCAGAAACTCTCAGTTGCTTGGAGGCTCATGAAATGCATGGTGTTCTCAGCTGGTGGGGGAGGAGGAGGCCCCAGCTCACCGGCTTCTGCCACGGCTGCCCATCCCCAGCTCGCCACATCCCCCCACTAGCTGTCACCAGCCTGGCCCCCAACGGCGGAAAAGGGTGTCTTTCCAGCAGAACCTGTTGGAAAGAATTAGAAAGAATGCTGCCTTTACACATATATCCCCTCAACCAAAGCAGGCCTAGGCCTTCTGAATGGACATCCCAAAGTCCCTGCTGAACAGGCCAGCCACGGTGTTCCTCCCGGGCCTCTGTGCTCTCCTGGGGTACTCAGCCTACATGCCATGCAGTGTGCCAAGTTCTCCACTCACGCTCTGAGGTCAGCAGGCCCAAATTCCAGCTCCACCTCTGACCGTGACCTCGGGGCCTGTCCTCTCTGGGCCTGTTTCTCATTTGTAAAACGTATCTGATACTGACCACACAAGACTGCTTTGAGGCTTAAACGGCATAACAGAGGTAGAGTGTCTAGCAGGGCCTGGGACACAGCAGACACTCAGCAAATGCAAGTCCTCCTGCTCCTTAGTGGACGGAAGGCCCGACTATCGCCCCACTCTGCTCCCTCACTGGCGATGGAACCAAGCAAGTCACAGCCGCTGTGAGTGCACCTTCTCGTCCAAAATGCAGGTGACATTAGCAGCCCTAACAAACAAACCCCAGAGTGTGCCGTCCATGACGAAGGCTGCCAGGCACAGGCGGCCACGGAGCACCTGCAGTGCGGACAGTCCAAAGAGAGATGTGTCCTGAGTGTGGGGAACACATTAACGTCAGAGGCTCGGTAGGGTTTTAAAAAAGAACATCAAATAACTCATTCGTAAGTTTTATATTGAGTACATGCTGAAATGAAGGATTTTTGACATACTGCGTTAAATGAAATACTACTGGAAATTAATTTCACCTTTTTCTTCCTATGTTTTAACACAGCTACGAGAAGATTTTAAATTGTGTATTAGCTCAATTATATTTCTGTCACACAGCACTGCTCTAGGACAGTAATCAATCAACAGATATTGTTATAGATGCTATTCTCTCCCCACAAAGACGGGTTCCTTCTAGAGAGAGGACCCCTGTTAGCTCTTACTTTTTTTCCTCCTAGCACATAACACACAGGGCACACCAAAGTGCGCTCAGGGATCTTTAAGATTTTAGAAATGACCATGTGGTCACTCTGCACCAGGAACCATGTCGATGTGTGAAAAGCATACACTGGCTCATTTAATTCTTCAGAGACCCCAGGCAGTAAATGCTGGTCCCCATATTTTGCAGGTAAGGAAACCAAGGCTCAGAAAGGTTTAGTGATTTGCCGGAGGCCACTGGATGGTCAGGGTCAGGTGGGAGCCCAACCCTAAGTCTAAGTTCCTCTCCACTGTCCATGAAACAAGCACACGTCCACACTCCTTGTCTGTGTGAGGCCTTGAAATCATACACATCCTAGAAGACCCCCAGCCCCAGCGATGCCCTGCTTCCCATCCCCACCCCTACTGCCAAAGACTTTCCCAGCAAGTCAGAAATGACACACCACTGAATGGAGTCCATGCATAACCATGTCCACGTCTGGCCCAGGCTGGGTTAGCTCACAATTAGTCACATTTTTAAAAGGCTGAGTGGTAGGGAAGGTGGATTCTGTTTTGTGCCTACGAACTTCCTGGCCTGGGTACAGGCAGGAACCCGCAGACATGAAGATCCAGTGAACAGCAAAGGGCCTGATAAAGTATTTTTCAGAGGAACTCATCAGCAAGGCTGAATATTCCTGAGTTGCGGAAGCTCAACTCCTCCAACTCGATTGAAGACCACCTCTTTGGGGCACCTGCGTCATTCACTGGGTTAAGCATCTGCCTGCGACTCAGGTCAAGATCCCGGGGTCCTGGGATCGAGCCCCACATGGGGCTCCCTGCTCAGTGGGGAGCCTGCTTCTCCCCTCCCTCTGCCCTTCCCCCCTACTTGTGCGCGTTCTCTCTCGCCAGCTCTCTCGCTCTCAAATAAAAAAAAAATCTTTTAAAAAAAGTTTTGTATAAAAACCACCTCCCTGCCGCTCCGGGCCCCTAGTGTCCTCTGGGCTCCAGCTGTCCACTCCGGCCCAGGCCCAGGTTTCTGTACCTGCCAGTGGGGAAAGGCCCCAAGCCGGACGTGCAACAGGAGGCCCGTAAGTGTGTGTCCTCGGATGAGCGGGTGAGGAGATAGATGTATAACGGAACCCCGTAAGGGCACAGAAGACACAGCCCCGTGTCTTAAGGAACTCACAGGATGCAGTACAATGAGGGACAATGACAGCAGTGGACGCAAGCTGCCCCCGACCACCTGCCAAATGAGTCCTGAAGGGGATGCAGGAGGAGTGACGGTCCTCTCTGGTCTACCCTGTGCCGTACGGCGTGAAGACTGTCTGCAGGACAAGCTGGGGAGGGGAGGAGAGGAGGGGAGGGGAGG